>NW_004444100.1:4677104-4707172 GCF_000243295.1 Trichechus manatus latirostris | reverse complement strand
TCCAAAGGATGCGCTCTGCTCCTGGCACTGCTTTCTTAGTGGTATGAGGTTCCCAACTCTCTGCTTGCTTCCCTTTCCTTTTATCTCTTGTGAGATAAAAAGTGGTGCAGGCCACACCCTAGGGAAACTCCTTTACATTGGATCAGGGATGTGACCTGGGTAAGGGTGGTGTTACAATCCCACCCTAATCCTCTTTAACATGAGATTACAATCACAAAATGGAGGATAACTACACAGTACCAGGAACCATGGCTCAGCCAAATTGCTACACATATTTTTTGGGGACATAATTCAATCCATGACAACAAGGAAACTACTGAAACTAATAGAAAGATTCAGCAAAGTAGCAGGATACAAGATCAACATACAAAAATCAGTTGGATTCCTATACACCAACAAAGAGAACTTTGAAGAAGAAATCAGGAAAACAATACCATTTCTAACAGCCCCTAAAAAGAGAAAATACTTAGGAATAAATCTAACCAGGTATGTAAAAGATCTATACAAAGAAGACTACATAACATTATTGCAAGAAACCAAAAGACACCTACATAAATGGAAAAACATACCATGCTTATGGATAAGAAGACTCAACATTGTGAAAATGTCAAGTCTACCCAAAGCAATATACAAATACAATGCAATCCTGATCCAAATACCAACAGCATTCTTTAAAGAGATGGAAAAACTAATTGCTAACTTTATATGGAAAGGAAAGAGGCCCCAGATAAGCAAAGCATTATTAAGAAAAGAAAAGAAAAAAAGGAACAAAGCAGGAGGCATCACACTACCTGATCTCGGAACCTACTATATAGCCATGGTAGTTAAAACAGCCTGGTATTGGTATGACAGACACACAAACCAATGGAACAGAATTGAGAACCCAGATATAAATCCATCCACCTATGGTCAGCTGATCTTTGACAAAGGACCAGAGTCCATCAGATGGGGAAAAGACAGTCTTTTTAACAAATGGTGCTGGCAAAACTGGATGTCCATGTGAAAAAAATGAAACAGGACCCATACCTCACACCATACACAAAAACTAACTTGAAAATGTATCCAAGACCTAAAAGTAAAACCTAAAATGATAAAGATCATGGAATAAAAAATAGAGACAACACTAGGGGCCTTAATACATGGCATAAATAGAATACGATTGATAACTAACAATGCACAAACATCAGAAGATAATATTGATAACAAGAGCTCCTAAAAATTAAACACTTATTCTCATTAAAAGACTTCACCAAAAGAGTGAAAAGGAAACCTACAGACTGGGAAAAAATTTTTCATTACAATGTATCTGCCAATGGTCTGATCTCTAAAATCTGTAGAATACTTCAACACCTCAACAACAAAAAGACAAATAATTACATTAAAAAATGGGCAAACGATATGAACAAACACATCATTAAAGAAGACATTCTGGTGGTTAACAGCCATATGAGAAAATGCTCGTGATCGTTAGCCATTAGAGAAATGCAAATCAAAACTACAATGAGATACCATCTTACCCTGACATTATGGGAACTAATATATATAGAGAAAGAAAATAAGAAATGTTGGAGAGGTTTCAGGGAGATTGGAATTCTTATGCACTGCTGGTGGGACTGTAAAATGATACAACCACTATGGAAAACGATATGGCGCCACCCTAAAAAGCTAGAAATGCAAATACCGTAAGTTCCAGCAATCCCACTACTAGGAATATATCCTAGAGAAATAAAAGGTGTCACATGAATAGACATATGAGCACCCATATTCATTGCAGCATTATTCACAATAGCAAAAAGAAGAAAGCAACCTAAGTGCCCATCAACAGATAAATAAACAAATTATGGTACATAGACACAATGGAATACTATGCAGTGATAAAGCAACAACGAATCTGTGAATCATCTCACAATATGGATGAATCTGGAGGGCATTATGCTGAGTGAAATAACTCAATCATAAAAGGACATGTACTGTATGAGACCACTATTATAAAAACCCAAGAAAAGGTTTACACACAGAAGAAAACAATCTTTGATCTTTACAAGGGAGGTGAGAGTGCTGACACAATGTGGGGATTGCAGCCAATGTCACAAAACAATTTGTGTGTAAATTTTTGATTAAGAAACTAATTTGCTCTGTAAACTTTCACCTAAAACATAAGAAAATAAAAAAAAGAAGAAAAATCAAAAATCACTAACTTAAACCAACAACTTGAACAAATAGAAAAGGAAGAGCAAAAGAAGTGAAAAGCAACCATAAAAAAAAGAAATAACAAAAATCAGAGCAGAAATAAATGAATTAGAAAATAGAAAAACAATAGAAAGAATTAACAAAACCAGAAGTTGTTTCTTTGAAAGGCTCAACAAAATAGACAAACCACTGGATAGAGTGGCAAAAAGAGAAAATCAAGAAAAGGCAAATAACCAAATTGAGAAATGAAAGTGATGACATTACAATTGATCCATCAGAGTTAAAGAAGATCATAACTGATTACTATGAAAAATTATACCCCAACACATTTGAAAATGAAAAAAATTGACAAACTCCTAGAAACACACTACCTACCAAAATTAACACAAAGAGAGGTAGAAAATTTAAACAGACCCTTCAAAAAGAAGAGATTGAAGATGTCATAAAACATCTTCATAAAACTACCAAAAACAAACAAAACAAAATAAAAAGCAAACCCACGACCAAATGGCTACACTGGAGAATTCTACCGAACATTGAGAGAAGAGTTGACACCAATTCTACTCAATCTCTTCAAAAACATAGAAAAGAAACACTATGGCAAAGATATCACAAAAGAAGAAAACTACAGACAAATATCCCTTATGAACATAGTTGCAAAAATTTTCAACAAAATATTAGCCAAAAGACTACAGCAATATATATAAAAAAAACCGTACCCTATGTTCAAGTGGGATTCATATTAGGATTACATGGGTGGTTCAACATTAGAAAATCAATCAGTGTAATCCACCACATAAATAAAATAAGATCATATACATGATCATATCAATCGATGCAGAAAAGGCATTCAGTAAAATTCAATACCCTTTCCTGATAAACACTTTCAGCAAAACAGGAATAGAAGGGAAATTCCTCAACATAATTAAGGGCATATATGAAAAACCAACAGCCAACATCATACTCAACTGAGAAAGGCTGAGCACTTTCCCTCTGAGAATGAGAACAAGACAAGGATGCCCATTATCACCACTCTTATTCAACATTGTACTGAAAGTCCTAGCCTGAGAAACAAGACAAGAAAGAGAAATAAAAGGTATCCAAATTGGAAAGAAGTACTTCTTGGAAGAAGCACAGACAGAATGCTTCTTAGAAGTGAGGATAGTGAGACTTCGGCTCACATACCTTGGACATAGACCAGTCCCTGGAGAAGGACATCATGCTTGGTAAAGTAGAGGGTCAGCAAAAAAGAGGAAGAACCTCAATGAGATGGATTGACACAGTAATGCAACAATGGGCTCAAGCATAACAATGATTGTGAGGATGGTGCAGGACTGGGCAGTGTTTCATTCTGTTGTACGTAGGGTCACTATGGGTTGGAAACAACTTGACAGCACACAACAAAACAACAACAACAAACTGGAAAAGAAGAAGTAAAATTAGCATTATTTGTGGAATGCCTATATATAGAAGACACTAGAGATTCCACAAGAAAACTGCTGGAACTGATAGAAGAATTTAGCAACATTGCAGGAGAGAACATCAACACACAAAAATCAGTTGGGTCCCTCTACACTAACGTGTCTGTCAGTTTGTTATATTGTGGGAGCTTGCATGTTGCTGTGATGCTGGAAGCTATGCCAACAGTATTCAAATATCAGCAGGAGGACAGGTTTCAGCTGAGCTTCCAGACTAAGACAGACTAGGAAGAAGGACCCAGCAGTCTACCTCTGGAAAGAATTAGCCAGTGAAAACTTATGAATAGCAGTGGAACATTGTCTGATATAGTGTCAGAAGATGAACCCCTAAGGTTGGAAGGCACTCAAAATATGACTGGAGAAGAGCCTGCCTCCTCAAAGTAGAGTCAACCTTAACGATGTGGATGAAATCAAGCTTTTGGGACCTTCATCTACTGATGTGGGATGACTCCAAATGAGAAGAAACAGCTGTAAACATCCATTAATAGTTGGAACATGGAATGTATGAAGTATGAATCTAGGAAAATTGGAAATCATCAAAAATGAAATGAAACACATAAGATTGATATCCTAGGCATCAGTGAGTTGAAATGGACTGGTATTGGCCATTTTATTCAGACAATTATATGGTCTACTATGCTCAAAATGACAGCTTGAAGAGGAATGGCGTTTCATTCATCCTCAAAAAGAACATTTCAAGATCCATTCTGAAGTACAGCGCTGTCAGTGATAGGATAATATCCATATGCCTACAAGGAAGACCAGTTAATACGACTGTTATTCAAATTTATGCACCAACCACTAAGGCCAAAGATGAAGAAATTGAAGATTTTTACCAACTTTTGCAGTCTGCAATTGATCAAATATGCAATCAGGATGCATTGATAATTATTGGTGATTGGAATGTGAAAGTTGGAAACAAAGAAGAAGAATCGGTAGTTGGAAAATGTGGCCTCGATGATAGAAACGATGCCTGATATTGCATGATAGAATTCTGCAAGACCAACGACCTCTTCACTGCAAATACCTTTTTTCACCAACATAAACGGCGACTATACATCTAGACTTCTCTAGATGGAATACACAGGAATCAAATCAGCTACATCTGTGGAAAGAGACAATGAAAATGCTCAATATCGGCTGTTAGAACAAGACCTGGGCCCACTGCAGAACAGACCCATCAATTGCTCATATGTGAGTTCAAGCTGAAACTGAGGAAAATTAGAACAAGTCCACGAGAGCCAAAGTACTACCTTGAATATATTCCACCTGAATTTAGAGACCATCTTAAGAATAGATTTGACGCATTGAGCTCAAATGACCGAGGAGCAGACGAGTTGTGGAATGACATCAAGGACATCACACATGAAGAAAGCAAGCAGTTATTAAAAAGACAGGAAAGAAAGAAGAGACCAAAACGGATGTCAGAAGAGACTCTGAAACTTGCTCTTGAACATAGAGTAGCTAAAGTAAAAGGAAGAAATGATGAAGTAAAAGAGCTGAACAGGTTTCAAAGGGAGGCTTGAGAAGACAAAGTAAAGTATTATGGTGACATATGCAAAGACCCGGAGATAGAAAACCAATAATGAAGAACATGCTCAGCATTTCTCAAACTGAAAGAACTGAAGAAAATATTCAAGCCTCAAGTTGCAATATTGAAAGATTCTAAGGACAAAATATTAAATGACGCAGGAAACATCAAAAGAAGTGGAAAGAATACACAGTCACTGTACCAAAAAGAGTTGGTCAATGTTCAACCATTTCAGGAGGTAGGATATGATCAGGAACCGATGGTACTGAAGAAAGGGGTGCAAGCTGCACTGAAGGCATTGGCAAAAAACAATGCTCCAGGAATTGACGGAATATCAATTGAGATACTTCAAAATCAGATGTAGCACTGGAAGTGCTCACTCATCTATGCCAAGAAATTTGGAAGACAGCTACCTGGTCAATCGACTGGAAGAGATCTATATTTATGCCTATTCCAAAGAAAGATGATCCAGTGGATTTCAGGAATTATCGAACAATATCATTACTATCATATGCAAGTAGAATTTTGCTGAAGATAATTCAAAAGCAGTTGTAGCAGTGCATCAACAGGGAACTGTCAGTAATTCAAGCTGGATTCAGAAGAGGATGTGGAATGAGGGATATCATTGCTTATATCAGATGGATCCTGGCTGAAAGCAGAGAATACCAAAAAGATGTTTGCCTGTGTTTTGTTGACTATGCAAAGGCATTTGACTGTGTGGATCGTAACAAATTATGGATAACATTGGGAAGAATGGGAATTTCAGAACACTTAATCGTGCTCATGAGGAACCTGTACACAGATCAAGAGGCAGTCGTTCAGACAGAGCAAGGGGATACTGCATGGTTTAAAGTCAGGAAAGGTGTGTGTCAGGGTTGTATCCTTTCAAACATACTTATTCAATCTGTATGCTGAACAAATAATCCAAGAAACTGGACTATATGAAGAAGAATGTGGCATCAGCATTGGAGGAAGTCTCATTAAGAACCTATGTTATGCAGATGACACAATGTTGCTTGCTGAAAGTAAAGAGGACTTGAAGCACTTACTGATGAAGATCATAGACCACAGCCTTCAGTATGGATTACACCTCAACATAAAGAAAACGAAACTCCTCACAAATGGACCAATAAGCAACATCATGATAAATGGAGAAAATATTGAAGTTGCCAAGGATTTTATTCTTCTTGGATCCACAATTAACACCCATGGAAGCAGCAGTCAAGAAATCAAAAGACACATTGCATTGGGCAAATCTGCTGCAAAGGACCTCTAAAAGTGTTAAAGAACAAAGATGTCACCTTGAAGACTAAGGTGCGACTGACCCAAGCCATGGTGTTTTCGATCACCTCATATGCATGCGAAATCTGCGATGATGAATATGGAAGACCGAAGAAGGCATCGTCTGGTCTTTGATCGTTAGTGTTCAATGCGTCAAATCTATTCTTGAGATGGTCTCTAAATTCCAGTGGGATATACTCAAAGTCTTATTTTGGCTTTTGTGGATTTGCTCTAATTTTCTTCAGCTTCAACTTGACCTTGCATATGAACAATTAATTGATGGTCTGTTCCGCTGTTGGCCCCTGGTCTTGTTCTGACTGATGATATTGAGCTTCTCCATTATCTCTTTCCACAGATGTAGTTGATTTGATTTTATGTATTTCATCTGGCAAGGTCCACATGTATAGTTGCCATTTATGTTGCTGAAAAAAATTATTTTCAATGAAGCAGTCATTGGTCTTGCAAAATTTTATCAAGTGATCTTGGTGTCGTTTCTATTACCAAGGCCATATTTTCCAACAACTGATCCTTCTTTGTTTCTACCTTTGGCATTCAAATCCCCAGTAATCATCAATGCATCTTGATTGCATGTTTGATCAATTTCAGACTGCAGAAGTTCAAAATAATCTTTAATTTCTTCATCTTTGACATTAGTAGTTGGTGGGTAAATTTGAATAATAGTATTAACTGGTCTTCTTTGTAGGCGTGTGGATATTATTACTGACAACGTTGTACTTCAGGATAGACCTTGAAATATTCTTTTTGATAGTGAATGTGATGCTATTCCTTTGTCATTCCTGGCATAGTAGACCATATGGTTGTCTGATTGAAAATGGCCAATGCCCGTCCATTTCAGCTCACTAATGTCTAGGATATCGATCTTTATGCATTCCATTTCTTTTTGACTACTTTCAATTTTCCTAGATTCATAGTTTGTACATTACATGTTCCGATTATTAGTGGGTTTGAAGCTGTTTCTTCTCATTTTGAGTTGTGCTACATCAGCAAAGGAATGTCCCTATAGCTTTATTCTACTCACATCATTAAGGCTGACTCCACTTTGAGGAGGCAGATCTTCTCCAGTCCTATTTTGAGTGCCTTCCAACCTGAGGGGCTCATCTTTCGGCACTCTATCAGACAGTGTTCCACTCCTATTCATAAAGTTTTCACTGGCCAGTTTTTTCAGAAGTAGACCATTAGGTCCTTCTTCCTAGTCTGTCTTAGTCTAAAAGCTCTGCTGAATCTTGTCCACCATGGGTGACCCTGTTGGTATTTGAAATACCCATGGCATAGCTTCCAGCATCCCAGAAACACACAAACCACCACAGTATGACAAACTGACAGACAAGGGGTGGTGTATACCAGATAGCCACATGGAAGTCCATTCAGCAAGTATTTGAAAGAAAGATAAAAAGAATTCCAGATGTACTAGAAAAAGTTAGTTTAAAACCACATAAGGAATAATCTCTTAGACTAATTATTTGGGAAAAACAGAATTCAAGTTTGGAAGTCCTTTTTCTCTCTTTCTGAATTTTGCCATGTCTGTTTGCCTTAGTATGAGCAGCAACACATTAATAATCAAAAACAGATTAGTGTTTGAGTAACTGTCCTTCACATCAACCCCTGATTTCCCTTTGGTTCTATGTAAGAATGAGCTCATTAGTTTTATTGGCATAAGCTCCTCACTTTGAAATGTACTTGGATAAAATGAGTCCTGTGGCACTCAGTATTCTCCTCATTAATATACTACATATATTGGATGTGTTGTCGAGTTTATTTGGTCCCCCTTTAAGTGTTAGTGACAAAATTATCTTAGATTGCTTTCTTTTGTACATCTGTCTTGTGTCACTGCTGGATCAGATGTTTTTATTGCCTAATGGCAAGGCCACATATGTGGGGAATTTCTAGGCAGCAATATATGGTCCTGCAGCAGGAGAAGGAATAAAGCCCTTAGATTTTGGTAACATACTGAATGGTCAAGGGACTGACTTATTCCCTTTTCCAAGAAACAATTCCAGAAACAAAATGTTTTTTCCTGAGCTTAAATGAAAAGCAGATACAACAAAGCCTTTAAGCTGAGAAATAATAGATTCACTGGCATCAGGTACTGAAGGAACCGCACATTATTTAGACTTCTCAAAAAATTGGCTTGGTTTGTTAGCTGGGGGTCCAAAAATTCTCTGGAAATTATTGTCTATGTTAACCATAAAACTACTAAACAGTTTATTATTGTCAAATTCACTTAAAATGGATAACCTAGATCTTTTTGAAGTCCCTTGTTAATCACTTCAATAAATCAGTGTGATCCAGGAAAATCTGATATTCCTATGGAAATTCCCATGCTTTTATTACTCTTTCCATATTGTTAAAGCTAGTGATTCCTATACTAAAGAATCTGGGTCTTACATTTTCTCATTTTAAAGTCTAGTTTATGAATACGGATGGAAAGAATGTTAACCGTGGAAATTTGTTTTCCTTACTCTACATTATCTATCTTCTGACTCTGCAACTTTACCTTAAACTCCTGCCAACCTAAATTAGTTCTGTTATCCAGTCACAGATTTAGCCTACGTATTTACCAGGAGAGGGATGCAGGCCACAAATGTTTCATTAGCCTAGCTTTCTGATGGAGTCTTATATAAATTATTGTCCAGATCATGTAGAGATTCTATGATACAGGTGTTAGCTGTAGATGAACAACCATCCTAATTTGCCTGGGACCAAGGGCTTTCCTGGGACAAAGGACTTTCAATGCTAAAACTGGGACAATTTCATGCAAACAGAGATGATTATTCATCCTAGTATATTGGTAAGAGACAGTAAAAATTAGATTAAAAATATCTAGGCCAACAGAACATCAATTATGAAATATATATCTTTAGCAGTTCTTTATTTTCTAGGGGTTGTCATTAAAATTGAACTCATTGTTAAAAAATATTACTTATTTAATTACGGAAGATTGCAAGCAAAGAGAAAATTGATTGCATAATTCTGGCTTAAAAAATATAATTTATATATTTATGTATTTAGTCTGGAGAGTAGATTCTACTATGTTTAAAATATAAAATTTGTTGGACCTGCCCTCTATTTTTTTCTTAGTTATAATTTAATAAGACATTAGGCCAAGAACTTCATACATGGTTTGTTTCTAGTTGCCTACTTTCTAAGTTGAGATGTTTACTTTTAGAGGTCATTAAGCATATTTTTACTTCCCTGTGAATTTTAGCAAAGTATTTATAATGTTCCCCATGTAACAGTTTTTTGCTAAGAATTAGACAGTCAGGTTTTACACGTCTGAAAAACAAAGTTCTTGTCAATGCTCCTTACTCCTTTTTATTTTTCCAGAGCTCTGGTTTGTAAAACAGGCATGATGTGTGGTGACTTTCTCTTATAGACAACTCTGCTCCCTCTTGTGATATATTGCAATTCAAAGCTCCAAAGGGCTTGGACTATTCCAAATATTTGGTATTTCAAGATGCTTTAATGAGATATAGCATATGGAGCAAATAGTACCTACCATACTTCTGGAGACTTTGAGCTTGAAGGACCAATCTTTAGAAAAAGACCCCCCTTCCTTAAACTTTGGTCTGGAAGGCTTTCCTTCTTTCCGAATTGGAAAGAATCAATTTTATTCTGGATGAGTAAAATGAGTCATAATGTTGACTTAACAAAGTCACAAAAACAAATTAACTCATTCTGGTTGTAGCTAATAGTTGCATTGTATGGACACACCTAACTGGTCCATTTTCTCCTACTGGTGGAATATGGGATGGCAAATAAGTTGAATGTCTATTTCATTCCTGAAGGAAGTGAGAGGAAATAGAAAGCCTGTCTTGTCCCTCTCTCCTGGCACTTATGGAAATAGATGTTCCAATATTGTATGTCAGGAGATGCCAATAGATGGCCATATTAAATAACAGAATTTGTTGTATCTGGTTTTTCCTTTTCTTGTGCAGTGTTTGGGCTGTTTTGCCATACTGCACATTATTAACCTCTAAAATGCCCTCTGTGGGCTTCTACTCTGCTCCATTCTTTATCTGTGAGATGATCCTTGTATAAAAGTGACATAAGAGTTGAACTACATGTCATATCTAGTATTGGTGAAATTCTGTTTCCAAGAGCCATTACCCTTTTCTTTGTATGAGATATACATATATATACATAGATACATATAAATATATGTAAAATACTTCTTTTCAATGGTAAAAGATATATTTTAATTATATCATTATATTACAAATAGCTCTGCATGACAGTTATTTTTATATCTACCGATCTGGCTACAGGTCTTCTATTCCTTGAGTCTGAGAAATGATAGATGGATAGATAGATAGACAGATAGATAGATAGATAGATGGATATCTCCTGTAAGAGGGTAAAACTGGGTACTAACCCTAGTAGTACTGCCTGCTTCCTTTCCCTACTTAAATAACTAAATTGTCTATCCAAGATCCATGCCTGACTGCTGCACAAGAAATGTTATTTGTTTTTAACTTTTAAAGAGTAGATTTATGTTTTTCTCTTTACCATGGTAATGGGAAAACAAGAGGATGTGACTTTTAATCCCTAATGGCCATCTTTAAGATTTCACTTGCTGGACATTTAAAAATAATAAATTGTTAATAATCTTCCCTAAAGTCCTAAGCAATGTATAGAAAGTTATCTACACCCTAAGAAATGCAAATCACATATTAACTTTAGTCAGAAATGGGGCATCTTTTGTATTTCTCTCTCTGTGTAGCAAATTGCTCCTTAACCACATGTACTGAAGTATTCATTCCCAACTGTCAGTAGTTTCTTGAATGGAAGCACTGAGGAAGTGTGAAGTGGTCAATGGTTAGCTGTTCCCCAGACAATCATGAATATACAATGTATGTAGCTGAGCACCCGCGACCAACTACACTGCACCAGAGAAAACTAGGTGTCAAGGCTGTGGAAAAGGAGGCTGAAGGTCTGAAAAGGCGGTAAATAAACCTTGCCTCTCTTTCTGATGGCATATTTTTTCAGTTTTCACCAGACTTTAATATTGAAGCAGATTAATCATTCAGTTCTTGTGATACCCAAAGAGAAGGTTCTGAGTTTTCCCCTACTTTATTCAGGTAAATGAATCAGTTATGAGAGCCCTCTAAATGAATCCCTGTGTGGGGTAAAGAATTTAACTTTACCCAAAGAATTTAGTCTTTGTCCTGGTCTTCTGAGATATAACCTCTAAAACCGCAGAAATTTCCCAGTGGTTGAACTGTCTCTGATGAAGACTTCAGACCACACCTAACCTAACAAGTTATGCTAATAAGGTGACTCTTGGGTAGAGGGGAGGTGACCAGGCCAGAAAGGACCCCCCCCCCTTAATATCAGCCAACCTCAGGGGAGAGGGTCTAGTGGTTGAATTACATAAAAGCTCTGGGCACTGAAGCTCCATGGGCTTTCTGTTTGGTGACAGACATTGATGCATGCAGGAGGGTAGCACGTCCCTTTTTGGGACATGGAAGTTTTGTGTTGGGAAGCCTCCCAAACCTTGTCATATGCATCTCTTCATTTGTATCCTTTCTGCTGTAACTAAACTGTAACTGTAAGTATCACACTTTCCTGAATTCTGTGAGTCATTATAGGAAATAAGTGGGAGCCAGCAAGTCAGTTTATGGCTGGTATCCTGAGGGGTTAGAGGGAACCCCCAAATTTGTAGCCAGCAGGTCAGAAGTGTGGGTGTCATGGGGACCCCCAAACTTGTGCCTAACACCTTCAGTCTTTATCTTGGGAAGATTTGGCAGTCTGGAGGACTGTATCCTTTAACTTGTGAGACCTGATGTAGCCCTTCGTGGTTAGGATCAGAGGAAGAAGTACTGTATTTGCAATTAGGAACAGGGTGCATTTGGATTGAAGTGGAATTCCTTCATTCAGGTGGCTTGAGAGTGGAATAGATGGCAAGTGATTTGATCAGTACATTGGGTGTCAGAGAAATGGGCTTTGATTTCCTTTCATCCTGTTTTTCTGAATTTCTGTTGGGGAAAAATCTGAGGAATCTGCGTCTGACATCCTTGTGAAAGGAGAGCTATCGAAGAGCAAAGCCGGAGGAAGTGGTGCCCATGTCACACTTAGTGACTAAATATGTTCTGAGGCCTTCACATTTTCTCAACTTATCCGTGAGCCTATGAAAGAACTTTTGCTGTTCTTTGAATGTGCCAAAATCCTGTGCTAAGCTTCAGGGACTTTACACTTGTTCTCTCTGCCAAGAACACTTCTTTAAATCTTGGACTGCTCTTTCTCTTTGCCATTCCAGCTTCAGCTCAAATGTCTCCTCCTCAGAGAGGTCTGATTTTGCAGTCTACACTATCTGCTTTAGTGTTTTTGTTAGAGTCTAAGGTTGAGTTGAAAGTTGCACATACGTATTTATTCATTTATTTATTATTTGTCTATGCCACTAAAATGTAAGCTTCATATGGGCAGTGAATTTGTCTAGCTTATGACTGTACCCCCAGCCTTGTGCACAGCAAGTACTTGATAAATTCTTGTTGATGAATGAATGATTGAATCTAGAGAAAAGCCAAAAATGTTACATAGCACTTTTACTATTAAAACAAACAAACAAACCTGTTGTCATCGAGTCGATTCCAACTCATTGCGACCCTATAGGACAGAGTAGAGCTGCCTCATAGAGTTTCCAAGGAACGGCTAGTGGATTCAATCTCCCGACCTTTTGGTTAGCGGCCAAACGCTTAACCACTGCGCCACCTGGGCCCCACTTATACTATAAGGAGGAGTTATTATTTTTCAAGTTAGAATCATAAGGAGTCTGCTTCTGACTAATGATGTATATGCCAAGATCAGGTGAGAAATTGTAAATTGCTTATAATAGACATCTGATGGTGTCCATCTGATGGACAAAGGCCCTACTGGGGAAAAATGAATCTCTTCCTATATTCCTAAGGTCTAAATCAGAAGCATATTCTGGATTTGATACTTCCTACGCAGATAATCAACAACATTATTATGGCCACATGAACATGTGTTTACTGAACAGTGAAACTGTACCTCTCTTCTGAGGATACCTACAGGCAACAAGTGAGAAGCTGGTGGTGCTTGCAAATGAAAACAAGCCCAAGAAACAATTATGGGGCCATCGTGGCTTTGAGTCTCTTCCCAGTCTCATGCTGATGTCCCCAGAGCATATGACTGCTGCTCATTCACTACTTCCTGAAACTATTCCTTTTTCTTGCCTTCTGTTAAAGTACTATCTGATATTTATCTACTTCCTTGTTTCCTTTACCAGTTCCTCTTTGGTCTTCTTAAAAATTGGTGTTTGTTATAATTCTACCTTCTGTTCTCTTCTCACTCAAATTCTTCCCAGAACATCTTTATGATGATGATGACTCCATAACATACACCTCTAACCCTAATCTCACTGCCAACTCCCAGACCTCAATTTACAACCAAACCTGTTGCCATTGAGTCAACAACAGTTACTAGATATCTTTGCGTGGATTTTCCCTCTTGTAGCTAAAAAGTAATTTGTCTCTAAGCAAATCTTTTATATCGTTTCTCCTCCTGCTATCCTCATTTTAGTTTCTAGCCACTTAAGGTACTATCTTCTGATCCCACATGTGACTCATTGTCTTCTTGTATTCTCCTCCTTACCTTTTTCTCAGTCACTGCTAAGTTCAGATTTTCCTCATTTCCCGCCTATCTCTGATGCCATCAATCTATTCTCCTCCTGTAAAATCCTCATTTTTTGTTCCAGAAGAAATTTCCATTTCTTTATGAGGGCCTAGAAGGTCTCCTGAAACCTGGCCCTGATATATCCTTCAAGCTTCATTTGCCTCTGTAGCCTCTATGCCCAATGAGGCCCCATTAGACCACTTGCTCTCCTTGGACGTTCCCCATATCTCTGTCCCCTGTGCTTTTAATTATGCTTTTCCCTCAGCCTATGCACCTTTTCTTGATTCTTCACATCAAGAAATCCCATTCAACCTTTGAGATACAGGTTAAATGTCTATTATGAAGTTTGCTTCTGCATTTTGGGAGGTCATGCCTCTTTCTCCATTTAATTCTACCTGTGTTAAGATGCCTTTCTCCCTCACTAGGCTGAAAACCTCTTCAGATGAGCTGCTTTACCTCTCCCTCTTAGCCTCCTTAGCACAGTGTCTGACACATAGTGGGTTTTCAATAAAAGCTGCTTATCATCACCATCATTGTCATCATCATTATGCCAAGCCTCTAAGTAGTCATATTCAGTCCTGAGATATCTACACATAAAATATTAGCTGAAGAGCAAGCTTTCCATATAACTCCTTATGTCCTTGGAAATAGAGTAGATAGGTCTCATGATACAAAGTCTTTGGTTATATAATTTTTCAGTATGCCTACCGTCACTCTTGCCTTTGTCTATGCTCTTGTGAAAAAGCAAGACAAATAAATATAAATATTAATCATGACACAAGAAATGTGTGTTATGGTATGAAGACTAAATAATTGCAACCTGATGTGGATTACAAAGATAACACACTAAAGTCACCAATATTGTCCTCTTTACTTCCCTTTTGAACTACCATTTAAAGCTAAGTTAATTTAGATTGCTGAAATATAATCTTGGCTACGGTTTCTGTAATCTTAGAGCCAAAAGTAAAATTGCAGTTTAATTGTCTTCCCTGACTGACAATAAATAGTATGATAGATTTTACTTAGGAAATTTTGATAATATCAAAAGAATCAAGACTTTATTATTATTTTTTTTAACAGACTCTTAAAGATCATATTTAAACCTAGGAAAGGAGAAGAGAAAGTGATCTCTCTCTCTCTCTCTATGTATATGTAGTCTCTAGAACACTCCAGTGTACAATGGTGACAAACTGGGAGTAAAAAAGGCAAATAATATCTTGGTATTATTATAATATATATATGGGGGGGAATCATGATAGAAGAATATATCTGGCTCTGGGTGAGTGTAATTTTTGGATAAGGAATTGGACTGAGGAGATTATCAGGTAGTTTGAACTTTGTGAAAGAAAACTGTTATCACAAATGCAAGATTATTATCTGCATATGTGTTTATGTGACATCCATCGATATGTTATAGAAGAGTTAAGGAAGGGATATTAGACATTATTGAACATGAGGGTACCAGGTTAACACTCAAATGAACACTGTATCCTGGAGCTTCTAAGGAATTCACAGAGTCTTCTAACCAAGTCCTCTCTTTTACCAAAAATACGCCTAAGGTATAACAAAGACCACTTATTTAGTTTTATTTAAAGTCTTTCCATAGCATAAAACCTGTTGGTTGATCTCAGTGTGTAATAATCTTTGCTGAGAAAATTGTTTCACTTCCTGAAAATTCTAGCTCTCTTTTAGTGGTCATTTGTGTGTGGTTACTATTTTTATGTCTCCCTTATCTAAATACCACTGTTTCCTGTTTGTGTATGCCTGTCAAAATCACTATTATAAAAATAATGCATGCACATGGAAATAGTTAAAACAGTGTAGAGGGGTACAAAGGGAAAAGTAAAGTTTGTTTCTTCATCCTCATCTTACCCCTCGGAGCAAATTTTTTGGTCTCAGGATAACTTTGGACTCTTAAAAGTTATTGAAGACCCCAAAGAGCTTTTATTAATCTATTAATGTTTATCATATTAGGAATCTGAGTTGAGAAAATTATGAAATATTTATTAACTAATAATAAACCTACTGTATATTAACATAAAAATGCCATTTATTAAAAAGTAAGTATATTTTCCAGTGGTAGTGAGAAGAGTGGCATTATTCTGTATATTTACAAATCTCCTTTAATATGTGCTTTAATATAAGATGGCAGGATTCTCATATTTGCTTTGTGTTCAATCTGGTGCCATATCACACACCATGTAGCCTCTAGAACACTTCACTGTACAATGGTGACAAAGTGGGATTGAAAAGGGCAAATAATATCTTGGTATTATTATGAAAATAATTTTTGAGCTTATGGATCCCCTGAAAGGGCCTGGGGACCCCCAGGGGCCCTGGACCATATTTGTAGAATCACTGCCACACAAAAATCATTTTGGAGCATTTTTGAGTTTGGCTCTTCTGGTTATTACTTCTACGACATTAAATAATATGCCTACACTCTAGTTGTTTATATTTCTACTTAAATTTGTACTGAACTCCCCCTACTTTTTCTATTTTTCATTCCTTCCCATTTTCCAAATTTTAATTTTTAATTTTTTTGTTGGTTGTGTTTATAAATTTAGATAATATCCTTAAGTTGTCTCTTACCCAAAACCTAAACCCATTGCCATTGAGTCAATATTGCCGTTGAGTCAGTCCCTACTCATAGCGACCATATAGGACAGAGTAGAACTACCCCATAGGGTTTCCAAAGCTGTAATCTTTACAGAAACAGACTGCCACATCTTTCTCCACGGAGTGGCTGGTGGGTTCAAACCGCCAATCTTTGGGTTAGCAGCCGAGCTCTTAACCATTATGCCACTAAGGCTCCTTAGTTGTCTCTTAATTAATAAACATTTTTTTTCCCTCCAACTATTTAAAAGGAACACTGTAGAGCGCTTAGAAACACTTTGGAGTGTCTCCTTCATCTCTCCTTCTCCTCTCTTTTCAAAATCGGAGTCAACTGTGACATTACTTTACATGGTCAAGTTTTGCAGCATTTACATTCTTTTCTGTTATTATTGTTAGATCTTCCACTGCTTTGTCTGTAGATTGACTTTAAAATGGAAATAAAGTAATAAGCACTTAAAATGTGATGATTTTGTAAATATTTCTAGGTGTAAAAACTCACAGGAAAAGAAATAGAATCTTATATCCCTAAATCTGTGCTGTTTGGAGGAACATGTCCCAAGCATGAAGGTCGAATAAATTCCGTTTTCTCAATTTTCTGTTTTCTGTTTGCCTAGTGCTCAAAACAGTGACACATTTTAATATGCTTCTTATTTGGACCATAATTTAGCTATATAGTTTTTTGTTCTTCTCAGAGTTTTTAACTGACTATTATTTACCCTTTTTTCCCAAGAGGAGACATGTGCCTTTTAAAATATATATATATATATACATATTCCTAAGAAAATTTACTTTCTTAATTATACTATTTGTTGGATGCATGAATATGTGTCTTAAGTCTATTGCACAGAAATCATTTGGGATTCTCTTTGAATCATATATCTTCCCTTTTTTGTTTTCCTTTTTAATTTAGCTGTGGTGCCCATACAAGTAATTTTTTTTTTTTTTTTACAGAGAGGGAGATAAGCTTACTGATTTATCTGTGTGCATGAACATGTGATTATAACTTTTTCACATCTTGATTGAAAATTTGGTTAGGTATATAATTCTAATTATTTTTCAAAAATTATTTTCAATAATTTCCCATTATATCTATGAAAGCATTGCTTCACTAACTTCCAGCATTCAGTGTGGCTGATGAGACACGTAACACAGATCTGAATTTTGCTTTCTTGTAGGTCACTTCCTTGTTCCTGTGGATGCTTTTTGGTCGCTTTCTTTTTCTTTTATTCTAAAGTTTTGTGAGTAGGTACGCAGGTATGCATTTATTTCATTTATCCTGCTCTGCAACCAGTGTCTTCATTTCGAAGACTTCTGTTTGTGTTCAGTTTTGACAAATTTTATTCTAGTATTTCTTTGATTATTTCTTTCTCTCTCTGGAACTCTTATAAGGTGAATATTGGAGGTCCTTGATTGATTCTCTGTTTTGTAATTTTTCTTTTACATTTTTTATAGTTATGCCTTTTTTCTTTGCTGGGAGATTGCCTTAAAATTTTCTTTCAACTTTCTATTGAAAAATTTATTTTGGCTATCGTATTATTAGAAGAGCCCTGGTGGCACAATGGTTAAGTGCTTGGCTGCTGAAAGAAAGGTTGGTGACTCAAACCCACCAGTGGCTCCATGGGATAAAAGATCTGGTGATCTGCTCCTGTAAAGATTACAGCCTAGGAAACTCTATAGAGCAGTTCTACTCTGTCATATAGGGTCGCTATAAGTCAAAATAGACTCGATGGCACACAACAGCATCATATAATTTTGCAAGAGCTATATCTTTCTTTTTCATTGTTTCGTTTTAATCGCAGTGTTTTTACGTGTGATTAAAATCTCTAATATCTTAAAAAAAGTTGCCATCCTTTTTGTTAGCAGTCAAGCTCTTAACTGCTGCACCACCAGGGCTCCCTAATATCTTTGGAGGTACTAATTAAAAATTACCTTGATTGAATCTGAATTATTTTTGTTTGCTCTGTTATCAGTTCAATTTGTTCATCTTGGTCCTTCTCTTTGGTGTTCCTGGTTTTCTTCAAATATCTGGTGATCCTTGGTTTCCATTCATGTTTGTGAATGTAGAATTAGGTTGACTCATATACAGAGGTGCTTAGTTGTTCACTTGACTTTACCTACCTCTGTCCTGAATAAGAGAACTGACTGAATTCAATGTAATGTGGACAACTTTTTTATACTTAGACCTCCCTCTAGATTGAATAGGCTTGGAAGAGGAAGGCAGAAGCTCCTGCCACCACCCCGACAAGACTGCCAAAAAATGATAGCTTTATTCTGTGGCTTCAGTCCACTACTTGGGAGCTCTAGTTCCTTGCAGGCAAATAGCTCAATTTATTGATAGCATCTTTTTTTTTTTTTTTTTTTTGCATTAGCTTGGTTCATATGACATTGTTGCACGTGACGGGGTGGGACAGTTAGCCAATGCAGGTCTTCTGCAAACAGTTTTCCAATCATTACCTTGTTTTCTCTCCTTTCTTTCTCACATTCCTTGTTTATTCTTACTCCTGCTCTATCTTTACCTGCTGCCTAGGTGTGGGATGGGATTAGAAAGAAAACTTGGATATAAGGATTACTTCCACCTCCACTGATGACTTCTCTTGTGGGTTTCCAGAGTTGTTATGACCAATGTTCTTTAATAAAACTTTGGCTCCAGTTAAACAAGATGGTTGTTAGATTACCTGTTAACCTGGGTAATAACAAATTTGGGCAATTCTCAATGTTCTCTACTTACTTCCTCAGAAGACACTTTGTTGTCTTATGACACCCAGATGGAAATGTAAACAAACTCATCTGACAAATTAGTCGTTGAAATATCCTGCTAAATAATTCTTAAATGGTGTGTTCTTTATGTTTCAAACATCATCTGAAGAAACCTGACAGAGCTGTGGAGTCAATCTGGAGGCTCAGGGCAGCTCCAAAAGCAGTCCTTTGAAGTATGAGCTGTGCTTTTGGGCAGAGGGAAAGAATCCTGCATATTAATTAAAGTGAAACAATTTGATTCAATGAATGCATGTGCTTATGTTGTTATAGCGGCCATCTAAAATAACCCTTTCAATGATGTACATAAGCCCTTATGAACAAAACATGAATGTCTGCCAAATGATATTTTTGGGAAACATTTAATGAGTGCCAATATGCCTACAGGACAGAGAGAAGCATAGTAAATGCTGCATTTCACTGATGTCAGCAATAGCTTGTAAACCTCAGCTGTGACTTCACACCCAGATATTGCTCCACTGCCCAGAATGAAAGGCTATTTTCAAGGGAACTCCTGGCATCACTTTTAAGAGCACTTCATGCATGGCCACACTATGAGACTTTGTGTGAAGGGCATCAGAGTGGCAGCTGGTGAGTACATAAGCCTTTTGCCTCTGGAGGTCTGAGTTCATAACTTAGCCTTGCTTTGGCCACATGAAAAGATTTACTTTGTTCATTCTTGTCCCTACTTAGCCTCATTAGAAGACCACCACACCATTTGGCTCCATTTGCTCCAACTGGCACTGTCCATTGAAGAGGAGGCCAAGGTTTGGGTAAACAAGGCCTGACTGAAGTGCACTGGCTCTGCCGAGTGGAATCCTGCCTGCCACCTACCTAGGCTTGAGCTTTCTTCAAGCCAAGCGCTTTTAATCCTTTTCTGTTATGAATACTAAATGCATGTCAGACTTCTGTGTTCTAGGTTAAAACTAATTCATGAGGTATTTGGTCCTCTAAATTTGGAATCTGTGAAGATTTAAAACATGAGACCAACTAGTAAGTACAATCATTGACTGGAAGTAGGTCCCATTTTTGAAAACATTTTGTTTTCGTTTCTCCAGAGAATTCATGGGCTTCATACCAGAGCCACTGCTCAATTCCAAGCAGGTCATCCCCTTTTGTTCTTTTCTTTTATGGCTGCCATTAGCCACATTGTCCTATGGGGTCTTGCTTTTTTTCTTACCTCTGCCAAACCTGGCTGCTGCTCTTGAACACAAACACACTGTCCCTTTCAGTTTTTAAAGGGTTCCTAAATTAGCATCAAACCTCCAAAATTCTATGTAAGAGTTTAAAATCTTCCTCGGTAAATGGTGTAGAAAATACAGCATATTATCATAAATTCAAACTGAAATCCTTTCTAAATTTTGAAAAAATTTCAGAAAAAAATTATTTTTGGTATTGTAAAGTAATATGATTTGACTGTCTTTTGATATACAAGTTTTCAAAGTGAAATGTAAATGACCTGTCATCTACTGGGCTGCTGCTCTAATTCCACCACTCCAGGGAGGGAGAGCAGAAACATTTAAGAAGTAGAGATTATCTGAAAAAAATAAATAGAGAAAGAATGTGATGCACATTCTAATTTAGAGAATAAAGAATTTCTGAGGCTAATTATGTAATCCACTATAAGCAAAGAAGTAAAGATATGACATGTTTCACTACCAAAAACCCACTGCTGTTGAGTCGATTCGGACTCATGGTGACCCTACAGGACAGAGTAGAACTGCCCCATAAGATTTCCAAGGCGGTAAATGTTTCCAGAAGCAGACTGCCACAGCTTTCTCCCTAGGAGTGGCTGGTGGGTTCAAACTGCCGACCTTTAGGTTAGTAGCCGAACACTTAACCACTGCGTCACAAGGGCTCCTTATGTTCCCACTAGAAAACATTTTTGTAACTTGCTTTTTTTCAGTTTATTTTTTATTTCTTTATTGTGGTAAAATTCACGTAACAGACAGTATTTTAACCATTTTAAAGTGTACAGTTCAGTGGCATACACAGCGTTGTTTCATTACCCCAAAAGGAAACCCTGTACCTATTAAGCAGTCACTCCCCATTCTCACCTACTCCCAACTCCAGGCAAAAAGTTATTTTGGAGAAGCTTTGTCAGTGAGTGATATTTTCAACTTCTCACAGCAGGGTAGAGGGGATACTGGATACAGAGGGAGCAGAGTTCAGCTCATGTCTCCCTTCATGAAGCTTTTTGTCACCAGGGAGTGCCCAGGGGTTGCCTCTTTTTTTGAATTTATATCTTTAGCAGTAAATTATTAAAAAAAATATTGATTAACCACTATCTATTTACCAGGTACTAAACCCCACTGGCATAGTGGTTAAGGGTTATGGCTGGTAACCAAAAGGTCAGCAGTTCAAATTCAGCAGGTGCTCCTTGGAAACCCTGTGGGGGCAGTTCTACTCTGTCCTATAGGGTTGCTAGGAGTCGGAATGGACTCAACGGCAATGGGTTTTTGTTTTTTTGGTTTGATCTAAGTACCGGGGATACAGAGATAAAGTAGACATGGTCTCAGCTTGCAAGGAGCTTACAGCCTGTGTGTTCATGGCAAGAATTGTGAAGGGTTTGAATTCTACCCTATAAATGACGTTTGACACCAGCTACTCAGAGTTAGGACAAACTTCACGGGTTAAGGGCAGAATCCTCTATAAGACTGTCCTTACTTCAGACACCACCTCCAAGCTTGGGGGTCCCCAGGCCACCCTCACTTTTGATCAGCAGGATACAAATTCGTGGGTTCCCACCACTCCCTTCGGGTTTGATAATTCACTAGAATGACTTACAGAACTCAGGAAAGCACTATACTTATGACTACAGTTTTAGTATAGCAAAAGAATAAAAATCAGACCAGCCAAAGGGACAGATGCATAATGTGAGGTCTGGGAGGGTCCCAAAAATGTCCTCCCCTCAAGGACTCAGGACCCTCCCAGCACATCAATGTGTGTCAATATGCAGAATATTGTCAATCAGGGAAGCTCACCACCCAAGCCTCAGTGTTCATGATTGATTGAATCATTGACCATGTGATTGAACTCAATCTCCAGCCACCCTCCTTTCTCTGGAGATTGGGCTGAAATCACATGGCTCAAAGCTCCAACCCTCTAATTACGTGTTTAGTCTTTTCAGTGTGGCCAGACTCCATTCCCAGTCATCTTGTTAGCATAAACTATCAGGTGTGGTTCCACCATTAATAACAAAGATATTCTAATTACTCAGGAGATTACAAGGTTTTAGAGGCTGCTTCACAGGAACCAGGGACAAAGAGCAGCCAAATTCTTATTATGCATCCTACTTATGAACTAAGAAATTAGCCTGCCATAGTTTCATGGATGCTGTTAGAAGAGATAAGACTACGGGGTCAGAGAGGAAAGACAGTTTATTACTCACAGCAGTAGCAACTGCCAGAGAGTCAGCATTTTTGTTCAGGTTCCCTGAGCTCCAGTTCCCACAGGGTGTTGCAAAGAGGACCAGACGACACATGCATATGCGGTGGTTTACTTTACAGGAGAGAAACTGAGCTTAGAAATCTGAATCTATTATAAATTGCATGCCTGACCTTTATTTTGAAGAGAGGCATTATCCTTATTACACTGGAAGTAAGTATGCCTACTCTTCTTCCCAGAGGGAGACACTATCTTTGTCTTCCAAGACTGTTTATAAACATCCTAGAAACGGTAGTCTGAAAGAAGGATGAACAGTGCCTCACTAGCAAGATATACAGAAACATGAGCGAGCCATGGAGAATTGTAATCCAACAGTTTAAAGCAATGGCCTGATTTCTCAGAGTAAGGACAGCTCTTCCTACAGGTGGGGGCAGTAATTTTGTTCATATACTGCCTTCTAAGGCTCTTGGATGTGATCGCAGTACCAAAAGGAGCATGTCTTCAAGTGGAACAGAGAAGGAGCAGGTTTAAACCAAGGAAATATCCAGTGTGACGATTCTGTTAGTAGCTTTCAGAAAATTTCACAGAGCTATGATAGCATGAAACGTTAGCTATGCCTCTCAAGGCCAGAAGTGTTGGGATGCAGTTATCAGCCAGGTCATCCACCAAGGTGACCAGGCATTGACCCAGGAGGGCCTTGAGAGACTTGGAGGAGAGATGAGAGCCAGTCATGCAATAACTTCATTAAAAAAAACTGTTTTTTGCAGTAAATTAGCCTAAATAAGTGTCTGATGTGGGCCAGGAATTATTTATTTAGCTTTTTTATACAGGAATTTAGAAACAACCAGATGGATTTTTCTGAGGGTTGGTAAAAACAAAATGTGCTTCTAAACTGGCTGCCAAGTTTCAGCCTTAGTTAATTTTTGTGGTTGCGCTTGAAACTCTTAAAAAACAAATTTATAGTAGAAATGCTGACATAAACACAGATTTAACTGTAAAAACATGCAGTGGAGCTGAGGTAGACATCATAGAATTTTGCAGGAAGAGTTTGATAAAGGTGCAGTTGGTATGATAAAAAATTTGAAACAGTAGTAAAATGAAGTAGTGAAAAGGATGTAGAAAATGAATTAACATATCTCTTAATTAGAAATCCAAGAACATACAATGTATATTTCCCAAAATACTCCGTGCATATCTGTCTGGAGTAATAAATTGACCTGATGCAAATTGTCTCAAGTACATCTGTTAAATGACTTTGAATTCTTGGACTCACTGTCTGAATTCTTTCTCATTAACAGTGTTAATAATAATAGTAGCTGTATATCTTATTTTCTAGGCTGCCCAGGGGAGAAGCTACTGTATGTTTGATTAGTCTTATTTTTATTTCATTCCCCTCTCCTCTCCTTTCCCTGTGTCAAAGCTTGCCAAATGTATTCTGAAAAAGAATATTTGTGTTTTATATTTTTTTAAGTTTATAAAAGTGATTTTTGTATATCATATTTTTATGCAAATAATGTTGGCAAACAAACGTAGAAGGCATGTGTTATTTGCATAAAAATATGATATATTGTTTTGTATGACCCCATTTGGTCCTAAAAATTAGACTTTTCCTAGAGGAGTTAACTCCTTTTTAAAGATGGGGAAACTGAGACTCACAGAACTTTAGTGATTGCCCAGACTCTTATAGCGAGTGACAGTACAGAAGAGTGGGTTGTCAAATATTTTGATGAAGTTTCTTCTAAAACAACATTGTTATATAAACACCTTATTTACTTGGTGAGATGGTAACTTTAGTTTCGGTTACCCTTACAATGAGGTATCTCCATTAAAAAAAAGCAATAAAACATGTACATAAACAAGCAAATAATGCACATATACAAACCACACAAATGTTTTCTGTGATCCAGTTTTGTAAAAGGAAAAATTTAGGCCAGTGCTGCCCATATTTCAAAAAGGAAAGAAAGGAGGGAATTAAAGGAGAAAAGGATGCCAGGCAGTGCCTGAGATTCTTTTTTGGTCCTTAACTTCTTGCTTATGAAAACCTCAAGGTAAGGATACAACCTTGGCTGGAAGATTTGAGATCCAACTTGATGACTTTCCATTTTAAGTACTTATATGTCCTATCTTGCTGAAAAATCAGGGAAGAAACTTACAAAAAATTCACTTAATACATATAGGTTTAAGAAAGTAAATGTTTTTGTTTTTCTATTTTTTCATTGTGCTTTAAGTGAAAGTTTACAATTCAAGTTCGTTTCTCATACAAAAATGTATACACGCTTTGTTATGTGACCCTAGTTGCTCTCCCTATACTGTGACAGCACACTCCTCCTTTCCACCCTGGATTTCCCTTGTCCATTCGATCAACTCCTGTCACTTTCTGCCTTCTCATCTTGCCTCCAGACAGGAGCTGCCCATTTAGTCTCATATATCTACTTGTCTGTCAGTTTGTTGTACTGTGGGGGCTTGCATGTTGCTATGATGCTGGAAGCTATGCCACCACTACTCAGATACCAGCAGGGTCACCCATGGCGGACAGGTTTCAGCTGAACTTCCAGACTAAGACAGACTAGGAAGAAGGACCCGGCAGTCTACTTCTGAAAAGAATTAGCCAGTGAAAACCTTATGAATAGTGGTGGAACATTGTTTAATATAGTTCTGGAAGATGAGCCCCCCAGATTGGAAGACACTCAAAAGACAACTGGGGAAGAGCTGCCTCCTCAAAGTGAGTTGACTTTAATGACGTGGATGGAGTCAAGCTTTCAGGACCTTCATTTGCTGATGTGGCACGACTCAAAATGAGAAGAAACAGCTACAAACATCTATTAATAATCAGAACGTGGAATGTACGAAGTATGAATCTAGGAAAATTGGAAATCGTCAAAAATGAAATGGAATGCATAAACATCAATATCCTAGGCCATTAGTGAGCTGAAAAGGACTGGTATTGGCCATTTTGTGTCAGACAACCATATGGTTTACCATGCTGGGAATGACAACTTGAAGAGGAATGGTGTTGCATTCATTGTCAAAAAGAACATTTCAAGATCTATCCTGAAGTACAACACTGTCAGTAACAGGATTATATCCATACGCCTACAGGGAAGACCAGTTAATATGACTATTATTCAAATTTATACACAAACCACTAAGGCCAAAGTTGAAGAAATTGAAGATTTTTACCAACTTCTTCAGTCTGAAATTGATTGAACATGCCATCAGGATGCATTGATAATTACTGGTGATTGGAATAGGAAAGTGGGAAAGAAAGAAGAAGGATCGGTAGTTGGAAAATACAGCCTTGGTGATAGAAATGATGCCAGAGATCGTATGATAGAATTTTGCAAGACCAATAACTTCTTCATTGCAAATACCTTCTTTCACCAGTATAAACACAAACTATACACGTGGACCTTGCCAGATGGAATACACAAGAATCAAATTGACTACATATGTAGAAAGAGACGATGGAAAAGATCAATATCATCAGTCAGAACAAAAACCACGAGCTGACTATGGAACAGACCATCAATTGCTCATATGCCAGTTCAAGTTGAAACTGAAGAGAATTAGAACAAGTCCATGAGAGACAAAGTATGACCTTGAGTATATCCCACCTGAATTTAGAGACCATCTCAAGAATAGATTTGATGGGTCGAACACTAATGACCGAAGACCCGACAAGTTGTGGAATAACATTAAGGACATCATACATGAAGAAAGCAAGAGGTCATTAAAAAGACAGGAAAGAAAGAAAAGACCAAAATGGATGTCAGAAGAGACTCTGAAACTTGGCTCTTGAATGTTGAGTAGCTAAAGCAAAAGGAAGAAATGATGAAGTAAAAGAACTGAACAGAAGATTTCAAAGGGTGGCTCTAGAAGACAAGGTAAAGTATTATGATGACATGTGCAAAGACCTGGAGATAGAAAGCCAAAAGGGAAGAATACGCTAGGCGTTCCTCAGGCTAAAAGAACTGAAGAAAAAATTCAAGCCTCGAGTTGCAATAGTGAAGGATTCTACAAGGAAAATATTAAATGATGCAGGAAGCATCAAAAAAAGATAGAAGGAATACACGGAGTCGTTATGCCAAAAAGAACTGGTCAAAGTTCAACCATTTCAAGAGGTAGCATATGATTGGGAACCAATGGTACTGAAGGAAGAAGTCCAACTTTCACGAAGGCATTGACATAAAACAAGGCTCCAGGAATTGACAAAATATCAATGGAGATGTTTTGACAAATGGATGCAGCTCTGGAAGTGCTCACTCGTCTATACCAAGAAATTGTGAAGACAGCTACCTGGCCAACCGACTGGTAGAGATCCATATTTATGCCTATTCCTAAGAAAGGTGATCCAACTGAATGTGGAAATTATCGCACAATATCATTAATGTCACAGGCAAGTAAAATTTTGCTAAAGATCATTCAAAAGCGGCTGCAGTAGAAGGTCAACAGGGAACTGCCAGAAATTCAGGCCAGATTCAGAAGAGGACTTGGAACCAGGGATATCATTGCTGATGTCACATGGATCCTGGCTGAAAGCAGAGAACACCAGAAAGATGTTTACCTATGTTTTATTGACTATGCAAAGGCATTTGACTGTGTGGATCATAACAAATTATGGAGAACATTGCAAAAAATGGGAATTCCAGAACATTTAATTGTGCTCATGAGGAACCTGTACACAGATCAAGAGGCAGTTGTTTGGACAGAACAAGGGGATACACGTGGTTTAAAGTCAGGAAAGGTGTGCATCAGGGTTGCATCCTTTCACCATACCTATTCAATCTGTATGCTGAGCAAATAATCCAAGAAGCTGGACTATATGAAGAAGAATGGGGCATCAGCATTGGAGGAAGACTTATTAACGACCTGCAATATGCAGATGACACAACCTTGCTTGCTGAAAGTGAAGAGGACTTGAAGCACTTACTGGTGAAGATAAAGACCACAGCCTTCAGTATGGATTATACCTCAACATAAAGAAAACAAAAATCCTCACAACTGGACCAATAAGCAACATAAACAGAGAAAAGATTGAAGTTGTCAAGGATTTCATTTTACTTGGATCCACAATCAACACCCATGGAAGCAGCAGTCAGGAAATCAAGACACATTGCATTGTGCAAAGCTGCTGCAAAAGACCTCTTTAAAGTGTTGAAAAGCAAACATGTCACCTTGAAGACTAAGGTGCGCCTGACCCAAGCCATGATATTTTCAATTGCATCATATGCATGTGAAAGCTGGACAATGAGTAAGGAAGACTGAAGAAGAATTGACACCTTTGAATTGTGGTGTTGGCAAAGAATGTTGAATATACAATGGAATGCCGAAAGAACGAACAAATCTGTCTTGGAAGAAGTACAACGAGAATGCTCCTTAGAAGCAAGGATGGCGAGACTACGTCTTACATACTTTGGACATGTTGTCAGGAGGGATCAGTCCCCAGAGAAGGACATCATGCTTGGTAAAGTAGAGGGTCAGCGAAAAAGAGGAAGACCCTCAACGAGATGGATTGACACAGTGGCTGCAACAATGGGCCCAAGCATAACAACGATTGTGAGCATGGCGCAGGACTTGCTAGTGCATCCTTTTGTGGTGCATAGGGTCACTATGAGTCGGAACCGACTTGACGGCACTTGACAACAACAACATCTACTTGGGCTAAGAAGCACGCTATTGACGAGTATCATTTTATGTCTTATAGTCCAGTCTAATCTTTGTCTGAAGAGTTGGCTTCGGGAATGGTTTTAGTTTTGGGCTAAAAGAGAGTCCGGGGACCATGTATTCCAGGGTCCTTCCAGTCTCAGTTAGACGATTAAGTCTAAGAACTAAAATTTGAGTTCTGCACGCCACTTTTCTCCTGCTCCGTCAGGGACTCTTGGTTGTGTTCCCAGTCAGGGCAGTCATTAGTAGTAGCTGGGCACCATTTAGGTCTTCTGGTTTTAGGCTGATGGAGTCTCTGGTTTACGTGACCCTCTCTGTCTCTTGGGCTAATATTTTCCTGTGTCTTTGGTGTTCTTCATTCTTCCGTGATCCAGGTGGGTTGGGACCAATTGATGCATCTTAGATGGCCACTCACTAGCTTTTAAGACCCCAGACGCCACTCATTGAAGTGGGATGCAGAACATTTTCTTAATAAATTTTATTATGCCAATTGACCTAGATGTCCCCTGAAACCATTGTCCCCAGACCCCTGCCCCTGCTGCTCTGTCCCTTGAAGTGTTTGATTGTGTTCAGGAAACTTTTTAGCTTTTGGTTTAGTCCAGTTGTGCTGGTTTCCCCAGTAGTATGTGTTGTCCTTCCCTTCACCTAAGATAATTCTTGTCTACTATCTAGTTAGTGAATACTCCTCTCCCCTCCTCCCCACCATTGTAACCATCAAAGAATGTTTTCTTCCGTGTTTAAAACTTTTCTTGAGTTCTTATCATAGTGGTCTTATACAATATTTGTCCTTTTGCAACTGACTAATTTGACTCAGTGTAAGCCTTCCATATTCCTCCATGTTATGAGATGGTTCACAGATTCATCATTATTCTTTATCATTGCGTAGTCTTCCATTGTGTGAATATACCATAATTTGTCTATTCATTTTTCTGTTGATGGGCACCTAGGTTGTTTCCATCTTTTTGATATTGTAAACAGTGCTACTATGAACATAGGTGTGCATATATCTATTCGTGTGACGGCTCTTATTTCTCTAGGATATATTCCAAGGAGCGGGATTGCTGGATTGTATGGTACTTCTATTTCTAGCTTTTTAATGAAGCGTCCAATGGATTTCCAAAGTGGTTGTACTATTTTACATTCCTGCCAACAGTGTATAAGTGTTCCAGTTTCTCCACAACCTCTCCAACATTTATTTTTTTGTGTTTTTTGGATTAATGCTAGCCTTGTTGGGGTAAGATGGTATCTCATTGTACTTTTGATCTGCATTTATCTAATGGCTAATGATCGTGAGCATATCCTCATGTATCTGTTAGCTGCCTGAATGTCTTCTTTGCTGAAGTGCCTGTTCACATCCTTTGCCCATTTTTTAATTGGGTTGTTTGTCTTTTTGTTGTTGAGGTTTTGCAGTTTCTTGTATATTTTAGAGATTAGACACTGATGGGATTTGTCATAGCCAAATTTTTTTTCCAAGTCTGTAGGTTGTCTTTTGACTCTTTTGGTGAAGTCTTTTG
>NW_004444100.1:4596306-4676782 GCF_000243295.1 Trichechus manatus latirostris | reverse complement strand
AATTCTGTTCCATTGGTCTATGTATCTGTTGTTGTACCAGTACCAGGCTGTTTTGACTACCGTGGCAGTATAATAGGTTCTAAAATCAGGTAGTGTGAAGCATCCCACTTTGTTCTTCTTCTTCAATAATACTTTACTTATCAGGGGTCTCTTTCCTGTCTATATGAAGTTGGTGATTTGTTTCTCCATCTCCTTGAAAAATGCTGTTGGAATTTGGATCAGTATTCCACTGTACCTGTAGATCACTTTGGGTAGAATAGACATTTTCACAATGTTGAGTCTTCCTGTCCATGAGCAGCATATGTTTTTCCACTTGTGCAGGTCTCTTTTGGTTTCTTGTAGTAGTGTCTTGTAGTTTTCATTGTATAGGTCTTTTGCATCTCTGGTTAGATTTATTCCTAAGTATTTTATCTTCCTGGGGGCTGTTGTTAATGATATTGATTTGGTGATTTCCTCTTTGAAGTTCTTTTTGTGGGTGTAGAGGAATCCAGCTGATTTTTGTATGTTTATCTTGTATCCTGACACTTTGCTGAAATCTTCTGTTAGTTCCAGAAGTTTTTTTGTGGATTCTTTGGGGTTTTCTGTGTATAAGGTCATACCATCTGCAAATAGAGATACTTTTACTTCTTCCTTACCAATTTGGATATCCTTTATTTCTTTTTCTAACCTAATTGCTCTGGCTAGGACCTCGAGCACAATGTTGAATAAGAGTGGTGATAAAGGGCATCCTTGTCTGGTTCGGGTTCTCAAGGGGAATGCTTTCAAACTCTCTCCATTTAGGATGATGTTGGCTGTTGGCTTTGTATAAATGCCCTTAATTATGCTGAGGAATTTCTCTTCTATTCCTATTTTGCTGAGAGTTTTTATCAAGAATGGGTGTTCGAGCTTGTCAAATGCCTTTTCTGCGTTGATTGCTAAGATTGTGTGGTTCTTGTTTTTTGTTTTATTAATGTGATGGATAACATTGATTGTTTTTCTAATGTTGAACCATCCCTGCATACCTGGTATGAATCCTATTTGGTCATTGTGAATTTTTTTTTTTCATATGTTGTTGAATTCTATTGGCTAGAATTTTGTTGAGAATTTTTGCATCTATGTGAAATTCATGAGGGATATTGGTCTGTATTTTTCTTTTTGTGTGATGTCTTTACCTGGTTTTGGTATCAGGGTTATGCTGGCTTCATAGAGTGAGTTTGGGAGTATTCCATCCTTTTCTATGCTCTGAAATACCTTTAGTAGCAGTGGTGTTAACTCTTCTCTGTTAAGTTTGATAGAATTCTCCAGTGAAACTGTCAGGGCCAGGGCTTTTTTTGGTTGGGAGTTTTTAAATTACCTTTTCAATCTCTTCTTTTGTTATAGGTTTATTTAGTTGTTCTTCCTCTGTTTGTGTTAGTTTAGGTAGGTAGTGTGTTTCTAGAAATTTGTCCATTTCCTCAAGGTTTTCAAATTTGTTAGAGTACAATTTTTCATAGTATTCTGTTATAATTCTTTTAATTTCAGTTGGGTCTGTTGTGATATTGCCCGTCTCATTTCTTATTTGGGTTACTTGCTTCCTCTCCTGTTTTTCTTTTGTCAGATTGGCCAGTGGTTTATCAATTTTGTTGATCTTTCCAAAGAGCCAGCTTTTGGTCTTGTTAACTGTCTTAGTCATCTAGTGCTGCTATAACAGAAATACCACAAGTGGATGGCTTTAACAAAGAGAAATTTATTTTTTACATAAAGTAGGCTAAAAGTCCAAATTCAGGGCATCAGCTCCAGGGAAAGACTTTCTCTCTCTGTTGGCCGTGTCATCAATGTTCCCCTGGACTAGGAGCTTCTCCGTGCAGGGACCCTGGGTCCAAAGGACATGCTCTGCTCCTGGCACTGCTTTCTTGGTGGTATGAGGTCCCCCTGTCTCTCTGCTCACTTCTCTCTTTTATATCTCAAGAGACTGCCTCAGGACACAATCCGATCTTGTAGATTAAGTCCTGCTTTACTAACACAACTGCCACCCATCCTCCCTCATTAACATCATAGAGGCAGGATTTACAACAATACCAGGAATCCTGGCCCAGCCAAATTGATACACACATTTTTGGGGGGACATGATTCAATCCAGGACATTAAGTCTTTCAGTTGTTTTTCTATTTTCTAATTCATTTAATTCTGCTGTAATTTTTATTATTTGTTTTCTTCTGTTGCTCAAGGGCTTCTTCTGCTGCTGTCTTTCTATTTGTTCAAGTTGTAAGATTAATGTTTTGATTTTGGCCCTTTCTTCTTTTTGGATGTGTGCATTTATTGTTATAAATTGACCTCTAAGCACTGCTTTTGCTATGTCACAAAGGTTCTGGTAGGATGTGTTTTCATTCTCTTTTGAGTCTGCGAATTTCTTTATTCCGTCCTTAATTTCTTCTATAACCCAGCAATTTTTGAGCAAGGTGTTATTCAATTTCCATGTGTTTAGGTCTTTTTCCTTGCTTTTTCTCTTACTGATTTCCACTTTTATGGCTTTATGGTCAAAAAAGATGCTTTGTAATATTTCGATGCTTTGGATTCTGTTAAGGCTTGCTTTACGGCCTAACGTGGTCTGTTCCGGAGAATGTTCCATGTGTGTTGGAAAAGAAAGTATACTTGGCTGCTGTTCGGTGGAGTGTTTGGTGTATGTCTGTGAGATCAAGTTGGTTGATTGTGGCATTTAGATCTTCTGTGTCTTTATTGAGCTTCTTTCTGGATGTTCTGCCCTTTGCCCAGAGTGGTGTGTTGAAGTCTGCTACTATTATTGTGGAGCTGTCTCTCTCTCTTTTCAGTGCTGTTAGAGTTTGTTTTATGTAATTTGGAGCCCTGTCATTGGATGCATAAATATTTATTATGGTTATGTCCTCCTGGTGTATTGACTGTTTAATCATTATATAGTGTCCTTCCTTATCCTTTGTGGTAGATTTTGCTTTAAAGTCTATTTTGTCAGAGGTTAATATTGCCACTCCTGCTCTTTTTTGAGTGTTGTTTGCTTGATATATTTTTTTCCATCCTTTGAGTTTTAGTTTGTTTTTGTTTTTAAGTCTAAGGTGTGTCTCTTGTAGACAGCATATAGATGGATTGTGTTTTTTAATCCATTCTGCCACTCTCTGTCTCTTTATTGGTGCATTTAGTCTAGTTACATTCAGTGTAATTATTGATAGCTATGCATTTAGTGCTATCATTTTGATGTCATTTTTTTTTGTGTTGTTGACAGTTTCTTTGTTCTACTTAATTTTCTATGCTGAGTCATTTTTCTTTACATATTTTCTTTTTGTTTTTTTCCTTGTCATTGATTTTGTATTTGCTGAGTCTTTATGTTTTTCTTGATTTTTATTTTGATGTATAAGATTGTTAGTTTCCTTTGTGGTTATCTTAATATTTACCCGTATTTTTCTAAGTTTAAACCACTCTTTTATTTCTTGATATTGCCTTGACTTCCTCTACATATGAATGGTCTATGACTGCATTTTTTAGTCCCTCTCTTTTTTTAATGTTGTCATGTTTTACATATTGATAATTCTGTTTTCCTATTTTCAGTGTTTTAGCTTTGATTTATTTTTGTGAGTTCCCTATCTGGGTTGATATCTAGTTGCTCTGTGCTGCGTTCTAGTCTTGGGTTGGTTTCCGATGTTACTGATTTTCTAACCAGAGAACTTCCTTTAGTATTTCTTCTATTTTTGGTTTGGTTTTTGCAAATTCCCTAAACTTCTGTTTATCTGGAAATGCCCTAATTTCACCATCATATTTGAGAGACAGTTTTGCTGGATATATAATTCTTTGCTGGCAATTTTTTCCTTCAAGGCTTTATATGTGTCATCCCATTGCCTTCTTCCTGCATGGTTTCTGCTGAGTAGTCAGAGCGTAGTCTTATTGACTCTCCTTTTTAGATGACTTTTTGTTTATCCCTAGCCCCTCTTAAAATTCTCTCTTTATCTTTGGTTTTGGGGAGTTTGATTATAATATGTCTTGGTGACTTTCTTTTGGGATCTACCTTATGTGGGTTTCGATGAGCATCTTGTATAGATATCTTATCATCTTTTGTGATATCAGGGAAGTTTTCTGCCAACAAATCTTCAACAATTCTCTCTGTATTTTCTGTTATCCTTCCCTGTTCTGGTACTCCAGTCACTCATAGGTCATTCCTCTTGATAGAGTCCCACATAATTCTTAGAATTTCTTCATTTTTAAAAATTATTTTATCTGATTTTTCTCAAATACATTGGTATCAAATGCTTTTTCTTCAGTCTCACTAATTCTGAACTCCACTGCCTTAGTTTTGCTCCTGTGACTTTCTATTGAGTTGTCTGTTTCTGAAATTTTATTGTTAATATTCTGGATTTTGGTTTGCTATCTCTATGGATTCTTGCAGCCTGTTAAATTCGTCATTGTGCTCTTCTGTAATCTTCTTAAGTTCCTCGACTGCTTTGTGTGTTCCTTAGCTTGTTCTATGTTTTGCATGAACTCCTTCCTGATGTCTTGAAGAGTTCTGTATATTAATGTTTTGTAATTCCAATTTCTCTGATAATTCCAAGATGTTCTCTTCCTCCAGAAAATTTTTTGATTCTTTGTTTTGGAGTTCATAGATTAGTATAGTTTGAGAAGCATAAGTGAGTTGACATCATCTGTAGCAGCATGGTTATTCAGGTGAGACTGTTGTTGATTGGCGGGCATTCACAGGCATGTTCCTCACTGGCTGACTTTCAGAACTGAAGGACTGTTCTTGATTGACTATATAGCAAAAGCATGTTGTTTGAGGCAAATTATTGTTAAGTGATTGAATGGTTTTAAAAGTTATTCTTATGGCCATTTATCAAGGGTAAAGAACATTCACTCTTTTTTCCTAAGATTATGTGAATATTTTTATTCTTACTTCCCCCTTCTGGTCTTTACCTAGCTTTAACTGTAGGGAAATTGCCCAGAAATTGTTTCTTCTCATGAAGATGAGGTTCATCTTTGATCAGCATGATTTTATCCTGTTTTTGTTTTATTGTTGTAGTTTAAGTGAAAGTTTACCTTTCAGGTTAGTCTCTTATACAAAAATTTATACATACGTTGTTATGTGACCCTAATTGTTCTCCCTATACTGTGACAGCACACTCCTCCTTTCCACCGCTGATTTCCTATGTCCATTCAAGCAGCTTTTAACCCTCTCTGCCTTCTCATCTCCCTCCGGACAGAAGTCTCATGTATCTATTTGAGTTAAGAAGCTCACTCTCATGAGTATCATTTTGTATCCCACAGTCCAGTCCAATCTTTGTCGGAAGAGTTCGCCTCAGAAATTGTTTCAGTTCTGGGCTGACAGAGAGGCCGGGGGCCATGCTTTCCAGGGTTCCTCCAGCTTCAGTCAGACTATGAAGTCTGGTCTTTTTACTAGAATTGGAGTTCTGCACCCCACCTTTCTCCTGCTCCATTAGGGACTCTCTGTTGTGTTCCCTGTCAGGGCGGTCATTGGTGGTTGCCAGGAACCATCTAGTTCTTCTGGTCTCAGGCTGATGAAGTCCCTGGTTTATGTGGCCCTTTCTGTCTGTTTTTTTTTTTTTTTGGAATTATTTGTTGAATCATCTGTTCAGACAGTGGCTTCACAGATGAATTCGAGACAGTAAACAATAGATATTGAACAACTGTGACACAAATGAGTATAAGCAGAAGTGTTTTAGGAAGGTACCATGGAATGACCCAAGATTTCTCAGGCATCGTCAAGAAAATAACAAATTCCTGAGTTTATTTTGGAAACCCTGGCTGCATTTTCTTTTAGCTTAGGTATAGATTGTTCCATCTCATCTGTAGTGTTAATCTGTGTATTGCATGAAGTGGGAACAATGATGTAGAATCCCCTCAGTTGACCAAAAAAAATAAAATGCAAGGCTATTCTATTGGGTTAAGAATTAAACTGGTTTGTTATACCCTCATTGCTTAGGTAATATTTTTTTACTGTGTCAGTTAAATTGAGGAAAAAATGTTTTTTTATGACTATCCCAATTTGTCTAACTTTTATGGATGGTGTCATTATTCTCCAAAGTTATTATTTATTGCCAATGAAGGATTCTTTGTAAAAAATATTTAATTTTATAGATATATAGTTATTCTATCAACTTTAAACTGCCTCCTCAAAGTAGAGTTGACCTTAATGATGTGGATGGAGTCAAGCTTTCTAAACCTTCATTTGCTGATGTGGCATGACTCAAAATGAGAAGAAACAGCCACAAACATCTATTAATAATTGGAACCTGGAATTTACAAAGTATGAAATTAAGAAAATTGGAAATCTTCAGAAATGAAATGAAACACTTAAAGATTGATATCCTAGGCATTAGTGAGTGGAAATGGACTGGTACTGGTCATTTGAATCAGACAATCATATGGTCTAGTATGCCGGGAATGACAACTTGAAGAGGAATGGTGTTGTATTCATCATCAAAAAGAACAAGCTCTATCCTGAAGTACAAAGCGGTCAGTAATAGGATAATATCCATACACCTACAAGGAAGACTAGTTAACATAACTATTATTCAAATTTATGCACAAACCACTAAGGCCAAAGATGAAGAAATTGAAGATTTTTACCAACTTCTTCAGTCTGAAATTGATCAAACATGCAATCATGATGCACTGATAGTTACTAGTGATTGGAATGCCAAAGTTGGAAATGAAGAAGTATCCGTAATTGGAAAATAATGTACTTGGTGATAGAAACGATGCTGGAGAGCACATGATTGAATTTTGCAAGACCAAATACTTCTTCATTGCAAATACCTTTTTCCATCAACATAAACAGCAGCTATACACATGGACCTCACCAGATGGAATACAGGAATCAAATTGACTACATTTGTGGAAAGAGACAATGGAAAACCTCAATATCATCAGTCAGAGCAAGGCCAGAGGCTGACTGTGGATCAGACTATCAATTACTCTTATGCAAGTTCAAAGTGAAACTGAAGAAAATTAGAACAATTCCACGGAAGTCAAAGCATGACCTTGAGTATATCCCACTTGAATTTAGAGACCATCTCAAGAATAGACTTGATGTGTTGAACACTAATGACCAAAGACCAGATGAGTTGTGGAATGACATCAAGGACATCATACATGAAGAAAGCAAGAGGTCATTAAAAAGACAGAAAGAAAGAAAAGACCAAAACAGATGTCAGAAGAGACTCTCAAACTTGCTCTTGAACGTTGAGTAGCTTAATAACGCAAAAGGAAGAAATGATGAAGTAAAAGAGCTAATCAGAAAATTTCAAAGGGTGGCTCGAGAAGACAAAGTAAAGTATTATGATGACATGTGCAAAGACCTGGAGATAGAAAGCCAAAAGGGAAGAACATGCTCAGCATTTCTCAAGCTGAAAGAACTGAGGAAAAAATTCAAGCCTCGGGTTGCAATACTGAAAGATTCTATGGGGAAAATATTAAACAATGCAGGAAGCATTAAAAAAAGATGGAAGGAATACACAGAGTCACTGTACCAAAAAGAATTTTGATGTTTAACCATTTCAGGAGGTAACATATGATCAGGAACCGATGGTACTGAAGGAAGAAGTCCAAGCTGCACTGAAGGCATTGGCAAAAGGCAAGGATCTGGGAATTGACAGAATACCAACTGAGATGTTTTAACAAACATACAATGCTGGAAACACTCACTCGTCTATGCCAAGAAATTGGGAAGACAGCTATCTGGCCAACCAACTGGAAGAGATCCATATTTATGCCTATTCCCAAGAAAGGTGATCCAACCGAAAGTGGAAATTATTGAACAATATCATTAATATCACATACAAGCAAAATTTTGCGGAATATTATTCAAAAGCAGCTGCAACAATATATCAACCGGGAACAGGGAGAAATTCAAGCCGGATTCAGAAGGGGACGTGGAACCAGGGTTATCACTGCTGATATCAGATGGATCCCGGCTGAAAGCAGAGAATACCAGAAAGGTGTTTTATCTATTTATTGACTAGGCAAAGGCATTCCACTGTGTGGATCATAACAAATTATGGAGAACATTGCAGAGAATGGGAATTCCGGAACACTTAATGGTGCTCATGAGGAATCTGTACATGGATCAAGAGGCAGTCGTTCGAACAGAACAAGGGGATACTGCATGGCTTAAAGTCAGGAAAGGTTTGCATCAGGATTGTATCCTTTCACTATACTATTCAGTATGTATACTGAGCAAATAATCCAAGAAACTGGACTACATGAAGAACGGAGCATCAGTATTGGAGGAAGACTCATTAACAACCTGTGTCAAGCAGATGACACAACCTTGCTTGTTTAAAGTGAAGAGGACTTGAAGCACTTACTGATGAAGATCAAAGACCACAGACTTCAGTATAGATTACACCTCAACATGAAGAAAACAAAAATCCTCACAACTGGACCAATAAGCAACATCATGATAAACAGAGAAAGGACTGAGGTTGTCAAGGATTTCATTTTACTTGGATCCACAATGAACACCTACGGAAGCAGCAGTCAAGAAATCAAAAGATGCATTGCACTGGGCAAATCTGCTGCAAGAGATCTCTTAAAAGTGTCAAAAAGCAAAGATGTCACCTTGAGGGCTAAGGTGCACCTGACCCAAGTCATGGTGTTTTTGGTTACCACATACGCATGCGAAAGCTGGACAATGAATAAGGAAGACTGAAGAAGAATTGACGCCTTTGAATTGTGGTGTTGTCAAAGAATATTGAATATACCATGGACTGCCAAAAGAACAAACGAATCTGTCTTGGAAGAAGTACAGTCAGAATGCTCCTTAGAAGCAATGGTGAAGAGATTTTGTCTCACATACTGTGGACATGTTATCAGGAGGGATCAGTCCCTGGAGAAGGACATCATGCTTGGTAAAGTAGAGGGTCAGCGAAAAAGAGGAAGATCCTCAATTAGATGGATTGACACAGTGGCTGCAACAATGGGCTCAAGCATAGCAACAATTGTGAGTACGGCACAGGACTGGGCAGTATTTTGTTCTGTTGTACATAGGATCGCTATGAGTTGGAACCGACTCGATGGTACCTAACAACAACAACATAGATAGTTAACTCCCCAAAAAGTCTGATTTAAGGACAAAGAGACAAAAAAAAAAAGGAAAGAAAATACAGGTAATCCCCGATTTATGACATATTCAAATTAAACCCACTTATGACTGTCCTTTTTTTTTTTTTACCATCTGATTTTTAATAATACAATATTGCAGTGCATATTTTGCTGATGTTATCAGTCTCAGATGTTCACTTGTAGATGTTCAATTTTACGATTTACTCTTTAAAATGCTGCTGTATATCAGGCTGTGGCCTGGTCTACAATGAAGTTGGTGTCAGGTTCAGGAGTCGTAATGGATAGGAAGTTGGGCAATGTTCAACTCTAACGATATATGACAATTGAACTGCACATGTGCCTTAAAGCTATTAGGACTCCAACTTAATTGTTATGACACTGGTGCCGACTTCATTGTAGACCAGGCCTATAGCATGATTTTATTCAGCATTTTGTACCATAAGAAGCATCAGTTGTTAATCTGAAGCTGAGCTGTTAAAGTTTCTCTAACTGTAACACTTGTACTGCTTACACCCCCAACCATATGTCTAGCAAAAGAAGTCATGCCACTAAAAGTTCTAATCCAAAAAAAGAAGTTGAGGAAGGCTCTAGACATAGATATAAAGATGAAGATCATTAAGGCCTATAATAATGGAAAGAAAGCCAACAAATAGCATGTGAAGAAGGACTGTCTCTTTCCACCATTTTGACAATCATTAAGAATAAGAATAGGATTTTGGAGGCGGTTAAAGGAGAAATTGGCATAAAATCGACGATTTCAGCAAAGAAGAGGCAAGGGCCAATCCACAAATGGAGAAGCTGTTGATGATTTGGATAGAAGACCAAATTCAGAAGAGGATTCCTATGAGTTTACTGACTATTCAGATGAAAGCACACAGCCTTTTTGAAAACCTGAAGGAACAGCAAGGAGAAGACTACTGCTAGTACTTTCGTGCTAGCAAGGGCTGGTTTCATAGCCTCCAACACAGATTTGGCTTACATAACATGCGTATAACTGGATAAGCACAAAGCACTGATGTTGAAGCTACTGAAAAATTCAAGGATAAGCTGGACAAGATAATACAAGATAAAGAATATCTACCTGAGTAGATTTTCAACATGGATGAAACAGGCTTGTTTTGGAAAAGGGTGCCAGAATTGACCTATATTCAAAAAGAGGGGAAATTGATGCTTGATATCAAGGCATTTAAAGACAAATCATGCTACAGCTTGGAGGAAATGCCGCTGGATTTAAATTAAAACCTCTTCTTGCTTACCGTTCTGAAAACCCCTGAGCATTCAAAAACATTGACAAAAGTAAGCTGCCCGTCTACTACAGGAGTAACTCCAAGGCCTGAATGATGATTGTGTTATTTGAAGACTGGTTTTTAAATTGTTTCATCCCAGAAGTGGGTGCCTGCTTCCTTGATAAGAGCATTCCTTTCAAGCTTTTGCTGCTACTTGGATGTCCTGGGACGTCCTCATCACCTAAAAAAGCCTGTTGCTGACAAGTCTATTTCAACTCATAGTGACCCTACAGGTCAGAGTAGAACTGCCCCATAGAGTTTCCAAGGAGCGCCTGGTGGATTTGAACTGCCAGCCTGTTGGTTAGCAGCCATAGCACTTAACCACCACACCACCAGGGCTTCCCCTCCTTACCTAGATGATCTAAATCAAGATGTGAAAATGGTGTATCTACCTCCTAATATTACAGCTGTGATTCAGCCTATGGATCAAGGTGCAATCACCACTTTCAAGGCATACTACATACAGACTACATTTGCTCAGGTAATAGCTGCAACAGATGGAGGTATGGTAACATTATGCAATTTCTGGAAGAATTATAATATTCTACAGTGTATTTGGAACATTGCATCTTTTTGGGAGGAAGTTACAGGAAAATGCATGCAAGGGATATGGAAAAAATTGCTGAGTTATGTGAAAACACTCCAAGCATTTGATTAGGATAGTATTATGGAAGAGATTGGTAGAAAAAGTGGCCATATGGCAAGAATGCTGAGTTTAGAACTTGATATCACCAATGTGGAACATCTCATAGATCATGAAGAAGAACCGACAGATCAGGACTTAATAGATTTTGAAGAGGAAAGAAACACTGAAGAAGTAAGAAATAACAAGGAAGAGGAAGGAGAGTAGTTGTTAAAAATTTTACAGTGGAAGGGTTAGCTGGAATTTTTTCTAAACTGAATCAGGGCTTTCACTTGCTTGAAAACATGGACCCAAATGCTGACTGCTTTGCTAAAGTCGATAGGCAGATTTGGGAAGCAGTGAGATGTTACTGTGAAATATATGAAGAAAAAAAGAAAAGGACGATACAGATAACTTCCACTAACTTTCTTCCTAGAAACACCATCCCCATTCCCAGGAATAATCCAGATGATCCAGAACCTTCCACAAGTGGAGTTATTACTATAACTGACAAAATACCAATATCATTCAACTCTTCTTCCTTGTCAGGGTAAATTTTTATGATCTGTGTATTTTTTTATGTATGTATGCATGTATTAAACTATATCTGTAAGTTTATATGTAATGTTTCCAACCCGCAAAGACAAAGATTGGATTTATAAAGGTACTGATAATAAAAGGCAACAATAATGAAAACTAAAAAAAAAAAAAAAGAGATGTTCAGCTTACGTCAGAAGCCGCTTACGATGGCATTGCAGAACGGAACCCCTTCATAAGTCAGGTACTGCCTGTATATAATATTAGGTGTAATAAAGAATATATAATTATAAATGTGATCAAGATTAGTATATTTTTAAGAATATTATATGCAACTGCCTGGTAACAAATTAGAAAAGGAAAAAGATGACTTATGAAACAAAATATAAATGCCAGTTTTTACTCTAGTAAAGATAGGAAACCTAAACAGACCAACTGCTGTAGAAGAAATTGCAAATGTTGTTATAAACAGTTGTTATAGAACTTCCAGTATTTTTAAATACACCGGTCCCAGATGGTTTTACTTCTGTGTCCCAGATAATATTCAAAAAGAGGTAATTCATACATAATACAATTATTCAAAGTCACAGAAAGAGTAGAGATACAAAGCTAGCATAATCTTGTTATCAAAACCCAATTCCTACAATATAAAAAATATACATCTAGATCTATATAAACAATTAAAATTCAGCAGTTTGTTAAAAGAATAACACACCAAGTAAGTTCCATTTCAGGAATGCAAGGATGGTTCAATAAATAAAAAAATGCCTGCAACATAATTCATTTCATCATATTAAAGATGAAACAAAGAAATATTATTCTATCAATAGAGTCTAAAAAAGGATTTGATTAAATTTAGCTGCTTTCCTAATAAAAATCTAAGACAAATACAGACAGAAAAATCAATCACAACACAATAAAGACTTTTTACCAAAATGCTCAATAGCATGCTTCTTAATAAATAGAACACTAGAGCTATTCATTAAAAGCAAGATTGAGAGTAGGATACTCACTGTTATCTTTATTATTCAGTGGCATTTTGGAGGTTCTAGACAAAGCAATTAGACAAGAAAACAAGTAAGTGGTATAAATATTAAAAGGCACAAAATCATCTTTATTTGCATGCAACCCAAGTGATTATATTAAAGGATATTACAGTTTGGTAGAGTGGCTGGATATAATATTCATGTAAAAGACAATCACTTTTCTTTGTAATCAGTTAGAATTGAACAAATGAGTTTAAAAAGAAAGTTTCAGAATATGTGTGGGCAAAACTATAAAATGTTATTGAAGAGATATTACTGTTATTCTAAATAAAAGAAGAGGCATACCTTGTTCCCGAATTAAAAGAGTTAATATTATGTCCCTGAGTGGCACAAAAGGTTAATGTGCTAGGTCGCTAACCAAAAGGTTGGAGGTTCAAATCCATCCAGAGGCATCTCAGAAGAAAGTCCTGGTGATTTACTTCCAAAAAATCAGCCACTGAAAACCCTATGGGGCACAGTTCTACTCTGATTCACATGGGGTTACCATGAGTCAGCGTTGACTGAATGGCCACTGGTACCATTAGATCAGGGGATTTGGAATTATCAATCTTGGCTCTTGGGTCAAAAACAGAATCCCTGGTCAATGGGTTGGTGTTTTTTTCTTGGCTCTCATTCAGCTTGGCTGCCCATGTATAGATATGGCTTTAAAGTGTTCTCTGACTCATCAGAATCTGACCAAAAGAATTTTTACAAAAAGTTAACAACGAGTAAGTGTGACTCAAGGCGACTGAGCATTGCCAAAGTTCTGGTGAGTCAGTGGTGAAGCTGAGGTGGGTCCCAGACAATCATTTTAAACATACATCTCCCTCTAGCCCTTCCTACATTTTCGGTACTAAGATTAGCCCTGTAAGATTATGCTTTTCTTGCCAGAAAACCATAAATAATGCTTTTTAAAAATCCAAATGAGCACACGTGATAAGACTGTTTGAGTTTAAAAATGCCTAAAGTTTGTCTCATTATTCATAGTTTTGCCTTTCAGTTTGCTTTCTATAGCCAATGTATAAACTGTCTCGATTAACAGAGATTTAAATCTCACAGATATCCTGTTCCTGTTTTTCCTGCATTGGCATTTTACAGGAGACAGAGCCAGAGATAACAGAAATGAAGTATAAATAACAATGTGGGTGCTTATCTGAACTTTGTAAGCAGATATGGTTCATTGATTTAGAGTCTGTGCATGAGTTTAAAATGAACAACCTGACAACAGCAACAAAAACGTATCGTGAAATCTAGGCTCCCTGAAGAAGAGCCTGATATGTACTTGAGGACGCTTACATTCATGGATTAACCGTTGATTTTCCAAAAAACAAAAACAAAAATGTGTAGGAAGAAATGTTTACATCTAAGGGAGTAGATCTATTAACAGAATATATTTTCTTAATCATATTTGCAGTAAAGACTCCCACACCTATATCATGATGCAAGCATATCAGGTCAACCACAGGTTGCAAACTGGAATAAAGTTACCATTTGTATGTATTTTGAGTTTAGTTCTATGTAAAAAAAAAAAAGAAATTTGGGAGCTTTGGAGGGATGGCTTTAGATCCCGTCCTACTGGAAATAATTGGAAAGGGCTTTGCCTGGAAACTTTGACAGATGCTTGTGACACTGATTAGAGTCTAGGAGTTGGCAAACTACAGTTCACCTGCTTTTGTATGACCTGTGAGCTAAGAATGGTTTTTGCATTTTTAAACGGTTGAAAAATTTTTTAAAAAGAATATTTCATGATATATAAAAATAATATGAAATTCAAATTTCAGTGTTCATAAATAAAATTATATTTGTATACAGCCAAACTCATTCATTTACATATTTTCTATGGTTGCTTTCTCACTACAATGGCAGAGTAGATGTGACAGACTCTTTGTCCCTCTAAGTCTAAAATATTTACTGTCTGGCTCCTTATAGAAAAAAGTTTGCCGACACCTGAACTAGATGTCCCTGAGTTTATTTGCTGTGAGGAATTGTATATGTTAGGTCTCATCCATCCACAATCAATTAAATCATTTATTCATTCTTTTACTCATTCATTCAATAAAACCTTTATTGAGTACTGATACTGCACCAGCAGTGTCTTAGAGGAGACCCCTCTCTAGGACACTACAGGAGTCCTAGAGGAATTATATTGAAAGATTGCACATCATTAGGACAATCATAAAAGTTTTTAATTAAAAAAAAATGCCTTGAGTAGAGAAGTGTACTAATTAAAACAAAACAAAACAAAACTTATTGCCATCAAGTTGATTCCAACTCGTGGCGACCCCATGTGTTTCACAGCAGAACTGCTCCATAGGATTTTCAATGGCTGCGATCTTTCAGAAGTAGACCGCCAGGCTTTTCTTCCAAGGGTGGATTTAAACTGCCAACTTTTCAGTTTGTAGCCATTCACGCCACCCAGGGACTCTGGTCCTTCACATTCTTTCCTAAGAAGAGCGCTGTCACAAGGTTTGGTGTAATGCACGTAGATAGTAAACTTTTCTCTCTACCTGCTACACTAGCATCCTGAACTTCCCTTGCCCAAATGGTTATATGGGTCCCCTGCTCTCTTGAAATGAGCACTGTAACATCTCAGTCATGACAGTCTTGGAAGATCAGATTAATGGCCGCCATCGCTGAGCACTTACTTCCCATGTGACAAGTACCCGCTAGGGACTTCACCTGAAATGAAATAATTTTAATCCTTACAACTCTCCATGGTAGAAATTATCACCTCCATCTTTATAAATGAAAAAACTAAATTTTAGAAAGGCTAAGTAAGTGGCTGAGGCAGGGCCCATCCTTTCTATGCCAAATTAGTAGGATTACCTAGTTTTCTAGATTCAAATTCTCCCCCTAAAAATGCTGTCTTTTGGTTACTCCTGAGATGTCAGTTGTTAGATAAGTTTCTTAGACTGTGGCTATGTGACAGCAAATAAATATTTGTCAGGAAATATGCTTGTTTCCATGTTCGTGGGTGACAGTGTCTTTATACAAGAGCTAATTTCATCCTGCATCCCAGTTTTGTTCCTACCTTTGTTTTGGAAACATTTGTGGTTACTAGAATGAGGAGAATTTTCCAGGCAGTCAGTGACTCATTCTAGATTACAGCCTCAGAGTAGGTAGTGTGGAGTAGTGACAAGAGCCCCAAAAGAAATAGGGTTAAAATTGCAACTCTGCCACTTTCTAGATACAGGATCTTTTCAACATCACTTTGCTCTCTAAGCCTCAGTTTCCTCATCTGTAAAATCATTCATGGTGGAATATGAAACAGGTATCTGTGTATTCGTCATATGCCTAAGGCCATCTTCAGGATCAGTTTTCATCTTATCCTATCAATTGCCGTCTCTTTGGCTGGTAGGCTTATAGAATAAGAGTGTTGGGAGGGGCATTGTAATATATAATCTTTGAAGTCACATAGGCTGAGGTCATTTTCAGGTTCTGCTAATTACTAGCTGAGGAATCTGAGGCAAACTGACTTCATTTCCTTGAGCCTACATTTTCTTATGTGTAAAATAGTACCATAAACCAAACCAAGTATGTTGCCATCGAGTGTATTCCGACTCACAGCAACCCTATAGGACAGAGTAGAACTGCCCATAGGGTTTCCAAGGAGCTACTGGTGGATTTGAAATGCCGACCTTTTGGTTAGCAGCCTGAGCTCTTAACCACTGTGCCACCAGGCCACCAGTACCATAGTAATCATGAAATAGTAATTATAATATTGAGTGCTTATTATATGCCAGACTACTGGTCTAAACAGCTTATATGAGCTGACTGATTTAATCCTCATAACAATCCTATGCATAGTTACTAACCTTAACCTCATTTTACAGATTGGGAAATTGAGAAACAGAAAAATCTAGTAAGTGGAGAAGCCAGGATTTGAAACTTGGCTGCCTGGTTCTTGAGCCCAAGTTCTTAATAATTATACCATAGCTCTTATAGAACTTGTTGACATTTAATTAAGAAAAAAAAAAAAGTCCTTAACATGGAGTAGATTTTTGAAAAATGTTGGTTAAGTCCTCTAGAAGAGTGTTTTTTTTGTTTTGTTTTTTTTAGAGTCACCCATATTTAAGTGCATAAGAATCATTTGAGGGTAGGGAAAGACTTGTTAGAAATTCTGAATCTTGGACTCCAACTTGGACCTACTAAATTCTGGGGATTTTGCTTTTTTTTTTAAACAAGCTTCCTGGCTGATTTTTGGTGCATTAAAGCTTGAGAATCACTACCTTCAAGTCAGTCTAGTCCAGTTTGCTAACAACTCACAAATCCTTTCATGGCATGGCTGACCAATCACTTCCAGGCTTCTTGAAAATTTTGTGAAGGTGAGCTTCCTGTCTCACAGGGCTGGCCATTCCATTTTTTAAAAATATTGAATAAATAAAAACATTTTTCTTGTAACTGAATGAAAAAAAAGTCTTCGCTTTCTCTCCATATGACCTCTTCAGTCTTTTGAGTCACACAGGCTGTCAGTGTGCGAGGGCAATGGGAAAGCCACTGGGGTTGCATATGGGACCTAGAGATTCAATGTGTTCATTAGCCTGACCAGTGGAAAACAGTCTCCAGTGTCAACAGCAACCTAAGGAGGAGCTCCCAGGGGATGTCTGCTCCAGCACAGTAACCAGGAGCCCATAAGCAGTTCACCCACAGAAATCTGGGTAGGGAGGCAGGCTAGTGATAACATCATCAGGGAGATGCAATGGAGAATGGGGTGATGGTCACAGGGACAAGAGTCCATCAAGTCTCTGTGGGGTCACCAATAGTTTCACTTGACACTGAGACAATTGGGTTACTAAATCAGGATTCTTTAATTTTTCTCTTGGTAGGGACAGGTTAGAGATTTTTAAGGCATGAAAAGAAATGGTGGCTACATGTGTTATACCACTACTAATGGCCACCTCAAACCATTTGCTAACAGGCAAGCTGTCTATGGTAAATAACTCACTTCTCTAGGGTTGCTATGAGTCAGAATCAACTTGATGGCAACTGGTTTTTTTTTTTTTTTTGTTATGTTTGCTAAGGTGGTCTAAGATCACATTAGCCTTTCTAGCAGCCAGATTATGCACTTGGCTCATATTAAAATTTCTATCAATGAAATCCCTGAAGTTCTTTGTCATATAAAGTACTACTAAACTAATATAAATTTGGCTTGTATTTGTCCAATTGAGGATTTTACACTTATCTCTACTAAATTTCATCTTGTTAGTTTTGGCCCAATATTCAAGCCTATTTCTATCAAATCTATTTCTGTCATCCAGTATATTTTGCTAACCTTCCAAACTTGTGCCATTAAAAATATTAATAAGCCTCCTATACCTTTATCCAAGTCACTAATAAAAAATATTTAACAGTAATAGGTTTGTTGCACTTCCCTAGGATCATCTGGCAAGATGACATCATTGCATTTGTCAATATTCTATCAAACACCTATTGTGTGCAGATTGCAGGTTATGTCCTGTGGATAAAAATATGAACACAGCAGAGTCCCTGCTCTTGAGATTCACAGCCTAATAAAGGAGACTGACAAATTAGTAGGCAAATACAAACTGTGATATGAGGCCTGCGATAGAGGATGTACCAAGGATAATGGTAGAATCAGGAGTTTAACAGAATAATCATGTTCTGTTGTCAGGTGCCATCAGGTCTGCTCTGACTCATAGTAACCTGTGTAAGAGAACAAAAAGTTGGCAAGCAAGAATAATCATAGCATGATGAAAATCCATTTGGGGTTAAGTATATCCACGTAGTTTAGAAACACTTGCTCATGTAGTTCCAATCTTATGAACTCTTTTTATCACTCTCATGAGACACTTTACAAACTTACCACCACTGTGAATGATGTAGGAAGGATTAAAAAAAAAATGGAATACACAAAGTCATTGTACCAAAAAGAATTGATGGACATTCAAAACCATTTCAGGAGGTAGCATATGAACAAGAATCGATGGTATTGAAGGAAGAAGTCCAAGCTGCACTAAAGGCACTGGCAAAAAACAAGGTTCCAGGAATTGACGGAATACCAGCTGAGATGTTTCAACAAACAGATACAACACTGGAAACGCTCACTCGTCCATGTCAAGAAATTTGGAAGACAGCTACCTGGCCAACTGACTGGAAGAGATCCATATTGTGCCCATTCCAAAGAAAGGTGACCCAACAGAATGCCAAAATTACTGAACAATATAATTAATATCACACACAAGTAAAATTTTGCTGAAGAGCATTCAGAAGCATTTGCAGCAGTACGTCGACAGGGAACTGCCAGAAAGTCAAGCTGGATTCATTAGATGATGTGGAACAGGGGATATCATTGCCAATGTCAGATGAACACTGGATGAAAGCAGAGAATACCAGAAAGATGTTTACCTGTGTTTTATTGGCTATGAAAGGCATTCGACTGAGGATCATAACAAATTATGGACAACATTACAATGAATGGGAATGCCAGAACACTTAATTGTGCTCATGAGGAACCTGTACTTAGACCAAGAGGCAGTCATTCAAACAGAACAAGGGGATACTGGGTGGTTTAAAATCAGGAAAGGTGTGTGTCAGCATTGTATCCTTTCACCGTACTTTCTAATCTGTATGCTGAGCAAATAATCCAAGAAACTGGACTGTAAGAAGAAGAATGTGGCATCAGGATTGGAGGAAGATTCATTAACAACCTGTGATATGTAGGTGACACAACCTTGTTTGCTGAAAGAGAAGAAGCGCTTACTAATCAAAATCAAAGACTATAGCCTTTAGTATGGATTACTTCTCAACATAAAACAAAAATCCTCACAACTGGACAAAATAGCAACCTCATGATAAACAGAGAAAATATTGAAGTTGTTAAGTATTTCATTTTACTTGGATTCATAATCAACACCCATGGAAGCTGCAGTCAAGAAATCAAACGATGTATTGCATTGGGCAAATCTGCTGCAAAAGACCTCTTTATAGGGTTAAAAAGCAAAGATGTCATTTTGAGGACTAAGGTGCACCTGACCCAAAAACCTGTTGCCATCGAGTTGATTCCGACTCATAGCGACCCAATAGGACAGAGTAGAATTGCCCTGTAGGGTTTCCAAGCCTGTAAATCTTCACAGAAGCGGACTGCCACATCTTTCTCCCACAGAGCAGGTGGTGGATTTGAACTACCAACATTCTGGTTAGCAGCCAAGCTCTTAACTGCTGCGCCACGAGGGCTCCAAGCCATGGTATTTTCAATTGCCTCATATGCATGTGAAAGCTGGAACATGAATAAGGAAGACTGAAGAAGAATTGATGCCTTTGAATTATGGCATTGGTGAAGAATATTGAATATACCATGGACTGCCAGAAGAATGAACAAGTCTGTCTTGGCAGAAGTACAGCTGGAGTGCTCCTTGGAAGTGAGGATGACAAGACTTTATCTCATGAACTTTGGTCACGTTATCAGGAGGGACAAGTCCCTGGAGAAGGACATCATGCTTTACAAGGCAGAAGGTCAGCAAGAAGAGGAAGATCCTGGATGAGATGGATCCACACACTGCCTGCAATGATGGGCTCAAACATACCGATGATTGTCAGGATGGCACAGGACCGGGCAGTGTTTGCTTGTTGTATTTAGGGTCGCTATGAGTCAGAACCGACTGGATGGCAGCTAACAACATGTGTTTTTTAACCACTAAATTGGAGGCCCAGCTATAGTGTGGTACTGTTAACTCTATGCTTTATCTTGTCTGGATGCTTTTACTAGCTAGCTCAGAACAACCACTTATTGCCTTCCTCTGAAAAATATTTTTGACCCTTTTTCTTTTATATAACTTATCTATGCTTCCGTTGCTCCCAACTGTGTCCCATATCCATGACTAAGGAGACTTCACCCAGTCACAGATGGCAACAATTAAATCTGTTTCCATTTCAAATTACAGTTGTGTTTGTGTGCGTGTTTTTTAAATGCTAGTGGCTCCAGGGTCCCACCCTACTGTGTCATTTAGCCTAAACTGAGCTACAATGCCAAAGCTAGTTTAGAGTAGCTCTAATCGAGTCTCCCACACAAAGCAAAATAGTTGGAGGAACAGTTAGCCTGCTGCTCCCCACCCAATTATTCAGGCCAAAAACCTGGCTTCAGGGTTCCATGGAAAATATTAGTTATTTTTATATACACAAGTCAGCTCTGAATTAGGGTTTTTTTTTTTTTTTTTTTTGCCATCAAATAAGGCTAGAGAGATTTGGAGAACCACCCAGATGGAAATTGCGCTAATTCAGTATATGCATCTTGTACTGTTTCTAGTCATTCCCATGTGTTAAAAACAGTATTTTCTTGGGACTGAGTGCTGGTAGTGGGGGGCAGGATCCATTAAGTATGATTTAGTCTCATCCAGAAGTATATTAAAAAAGTCTTGTCTTTTCTCTTTTTGGGAATTGCCTATAGGTTTACCTATAACTCTGGGTTTCTATTTCTGTTGCTATTTGTGAGGGCAGTGCGGATTAAGGGTTTGCCTCTGGAGTCAGATGGACTTGGGTTAGCATTCCACTCTTCTGTTAGTTGTGTGACCTGGAGTGGGTCATAACCTCCCTATATCTCAATTTCTTGACTGAAAAGTGGTGACAGTAAACCATTTCTTCCTTATTGTACTATTGGGAGGATTAAAGAATATATATGAAAAATGCTTAGTATAGCACAGTGTATAAACTGCTTGATAAATGTTTACTGTTTTGTCATTGATAATGCATTAAGGATTTGCTTATTGGATGACTATGTTAACAAAAATAAAAGTGGAACCACTGGATTCTTCTATACTGCAATATTAAAGCTCTACAGTATTTCTAACAGTGTTTCAGGATGTTGTTCTCAGAATTGACATTTTGGACCAGATAATTCTTTTTTCGGTGGGGTGAGGGCTGTGCTATGCATTGTAGAGTGTTTAGCAGCATTCCTGGTCTCTGTCTACTAGATGTCAGTAGCATCTCTCCACACCTCAGTTGTGATAACCAAAAATCTCCCCTGACATTGCCAAATGTCCCTTGGGGGGCAAAATTACTCCTGTTTGGTACCACTATTCTAGGCAAAGAATAATCATAAGTCACTTTCTTCATCCCTGGGGTCAGTATTAACTCCCCTTGTCTTTCCTGAGAGCTGTGAAATTTAGTTTAAAGGAGTCTCCCTGTCTTTGGTGGGCTGGATCCTTATAACTTCTTCTAAGTAGGTGTTCCTTAGAGGTGAGATTAATGTTTTCATATTACTGACAGTGTACCCATCTGAGATAGATGTGGCACTCTGGTGGATTTCCTGGTATAATTCTGGAGTGGGGAAAATGGTGCATTACATTCACATGTTATTCCACTTGCTACTTTTGATCCAGCACTGAATTCTGCAGGAGGAAAGAAGGAATTTTCATCAACAATAAATGCCATTTTCAGTAAATATTCTAAGAGCTCATTAAAGGCAAAACATTGAAGTAGGGAAAATAAATGACAGAAAAAATATTATTCACATAAAATAAATGTGTTAATTGGCAAGAGTGGTTCAAAAGGACCTCTTTGCTCTCCAGACACTGAACTTTGCCCATTTTTTCCTTGGCAGTGCTGTTTAAGAATGGACTGTTTCAGCATCTTGATAGCATTTTGCTGGATTATAAGATATATCGTGGGTAGATTTGTGATGTGCAAGAATTCTGTCTCACCGTTCACTGGAGATGGTGCCACTGATGATGATTCCAAATGATCTATTATATTTACTTACTTGGTTAATAAGAACAGATTAAACAGAAAGAGCAATTTACTTGAGTTGGAAAAATATTTAGCAAATTCAGTCAATTGTTTTATTTCACAGAATGGCCTATGTGGAACAACAACAACAAAAAAAACTCCACATTTTGAATCAAGGCACTTAATTTTTTTGTCCTGAATAAACATCGGAGATTTGCAAAGAAATCACTAACAATGGACCTTCTTCCCAGTTGAGCACTAGAGGTAAGTAGCATAATAAAACCCACAATTCTTTTAAATCAATTATTTTTTTCCTCATCTCAACCCAAGTTAACAGTGCCAATTAATTTAATGAGTTCACATTGTACCATTTTCTAGGTCCTGTGATTCTTTAAGGGAAGATCCTCATGAGAATGAAACACGAGTTGCTGGTTCGACCTTGGGGGACCAATTATGTAGTGTCAGTTGGCAGCTATTGTCATGGCCACTTAAGTGTCAAGGCTTTTGATATCCATTTGCAACCATAACCTTACATTTAAAAATACTACTACTTTCTTTGGCAGTCATCCTAACCTAATTAGGAACTAACGCAGACTTGTACATTTCCTATAAACACATCAGTCGACCATAAGGATCTGGCCAAGGCTAGAGCATGATTTGAGCTTGATTGAGGGGTTTATCTTTTTCTTCCTTCCTATAACACACTTACAGGTCTGGATTATATTCAGCAGGGCTGCTTTTCCTTTCATTTCCCAGTTTTGACATTTTAAATTGATTTACTCTCTTGCCCTCATTCTCTTGCTTTTATTCCTCTCTCGATTAGTCTGCCTACTTCCTACTCCTTTGTTTTACCCTTATTTTCTTGGATTGTTGCAACTTCATCGTTTAAACATTTACAGAAGGACTACTTGGTGGCCTCTAGCATGATAAGAGAGAAAGTTTAATGATGACGTCAGAAACAATCATTCTTTCAGTGAATTGTGTATTATAAGTTTGATTTTTTAAAACTTCTTTTGCGAAGAGGAATGCTTCATTTCTGGTATCATTCTAGCTGTAGGCTTCCATTCAGATGAGCACACAGGGTGAGACACCAGTCTTACTGTAAGCAGCGGTGAGACGAATACTTACAAGTGGTCATGGGCATATAGCTCTACCACAGAGACGAGTTGTGGTGAATCATGTATTTTAGTTATAATGTTAACAACTAATTTTTAAGTGTCTACTATGTGCCACGTTCTGTGCCAAGTACTTGACGTATTCTTCATTTCATCCTCACAACAATCATATAGAGATGGAAATTATTTTCCTCATAATTTGAGATGACACTGAGTCTCAAGGAAGTTAAGTAGCTTTCATAAAGTCACACAAAGTCACACAGCTAGGAAGTATGATTCCCAAACCTGTATTATCAGCCACCACATTTGACTGTCTTCCCACTAATTTGAATATAGCTCTTACAATCCTCTAGGGAAAAAAGTATGAAAAATTTATTCAATAAGATAGAGATTAGCAAACATTACCTTGACTAAGAAAAGTCTTGTTGGGTGTTGGTAACTTGCACACAGGTAGCAAATGGTAGAAACAGGATTCAAACTCAGGTAGCCTGACACCAGACTCTGAACTCTTACTGTCACATTCTGCTACTCCACCAAAACTGGGCAGGTCATCGGTGACCTCCATGTTACCAAATCCAACAGACACTTCCCTTGTCTCATACTCACCTTTTTCAACCTCTTGTCTACATTCAATGCAAGGAACTACTGTCTTTGACCAATCATTCCTAGATTACCCCTCATTATGGCTATTATAGACCTTTAATAAAAGGAGAAGAGTGGAAAATAAAGCGTGATTTCCAAAATTATTGAAGAAGAAAAATGTCACATAAACTATCAATTCAGACTTGATGAAAAAGCCCTTGAATGAAAGATGAAACAGCAAGAAGTCTTTTAGCCTGGCCTTGAGAATTCAAGATGATAAGTAGTATAATAAATTATATTATCTCTGACCCTGATTTCATCTTAACCTGATAAAGGAGAATGTGCAAATAAAATTAGCATATATTGATATTTATCTTATTTGTAATGAGCCCTTGTGGCACAACAGTTAAATGCTTGACTGCGAGCCAAAAGGTTGGGAGTTTGAACTCACCTAGAGGCACCATAGAAGAAAGGCCTGATGATGTGCTACCATAAAGATTACAACCAAGAAAATCTTGTGGGACAGTTCTTATTTGTCACATGGAGTCTCTGTGAGTCAAAACTGACTCAGTGGCACCCAACAATAGCAACATTTTATTTATACCACTAAATTATACATTAGTTCCAGATTGGGTGGAGATTAGAGGAAAGAATATAATCTAGTTATCAATAAAATAATTTGTTAACTGGTAATCAAAAATTGACTCATCTTTCAATTCCATTCTTACCCTTCTCTATACTCCATTCCACTTGAGAGACTAAAAGCTTGCAAACTACTTCTCCCGGTCTTCCTTGCCAGCTGCCTTCCTGTTAAGTTCTGCTAACAGGAGATATTGGCAGGTGATTGGAAGTTGGGAAGAAAGCAGAGTCATCTTTTTTCTCCTGATTTCTGGTAGGTGACTCTGGCAGCAAAAGTCACTGACAAATGTGAGCTCTGGATCCTTGCTCAGGCAGTGTGGTTTCAACATCAGTGACAGCGGGTGTTTGAGCAGACCTGGCTTCTGGCAAAGTGAGGTGGTGGTGATGGCACAGGCTTCAACAGCAGCATTGACAGTAGGGGGTGCTCAGTAACCTCAGAAGTTCAGCATTGTGGACTCTGGGAAATGCCATTTCCTTTTTCACTCCCCTTGTGTAGGATGGTAGTGACTCCCTGCATTACTAATGTTTGAGTGAACTTATTATCTCTTCTGACTCATGTAGCTCTTCCAACATCTTTGTAACTAGTTTCCTGTATTAAATTCCCTCTGTTTGAAATGACCAGAGTGGCTTCTGCTATCCTTGGACTGGACACCGACTGATGTATTTTATGGAAGTTCTTCTCTGGTCCCTAAACTAGAGCCTATTTTCTTTGAGATGATGGCACTTATATGGTCAGGATGTATGTCACATGTTATGGAAATATTTATTATAACTGACAAGGAAATGCAGATGACTATAACACTACAGTGGAAAGAATCAGTCTCCTCATCTGTTTCTGTATGAATACCAGTGCTCACTACTATTCTTGGATTGAACCTCTAGTGATCAGTAAAATCTTTGATACAATAACAACAAAAATACTCTGACCTTACTTTTCCTCCTGATTTCCTGCTGGGACTCACCGTTGGCAGAACCAACCAACCAGAGTATGGCAACTAACCAAGTTATGACAGTCTACTGAATGTAATCAATACAAGTCTGCCTCTCAAGGCACAGATTAGGGTGCAGCAGTACAGAGAGTAGAAAGGAAGATATCCAGGACATGCATAATATAACAACTGTAGCTTTCTTCTGCCACTTGTCTGTCAGTTTGTCGTACCATGGTGGCTTGTGTATTGCTGTGATGCTGGAGGCTATGCCACGGTGGCTGCAACAGTGGGCTGAAGCATAACTGTGAGGATGGTGCAGGACTGGACAGTGCTTCATTCTGTTGTATATAGGGTCACTATGAGTTGGAACTGACTTGATGGCAGCTAACAGCAACTCAGGTTGATACATTTAGCTCTACTTTTTTATTCATATTCATTGCTCAATAGTATTCTATGACTTAATGTCCACTTATTCTTTTCATTGCAAGTATCCTATAATTTAAAAAATTAGGATCTTTCTTGTAAACATTCTTTCCTTTATACTAGTTTCCTTATCAAGTGGAATTCTTCAGCAGTGGAGATTAGCACATTCCAATTATTTTCTTCCCTTTAATTATCCCAGAACAGAGGCAACCCTAGGTAAATTTTATCTTCCACTATCCTTATCTTCACTTACAACTTCAAATGCATTAATCTATGCAGAGTGCTTGGGAGGAAACCTGGCATGTAGCAACATCCTCTAGAAGTACCAGAGCAGTGGGGTTAGGAGTAAACACTGGAGCCAGGCTGCCTGGGTTTTAATCTCAACTCTGCTATTTACTACCTGAGTGACTTTGGGCAACTTATTCAGATTTCCTATGCCTCAGTTTTCTCATCTGTAAAATGGTGGGATAATAATTGTCCATACTTCATAAAGTTGTTTTGAGGACTAAATGAGTAAATGAGTGTCTTAGGCTGGGGTCTCCAGAGAAGCAAAACTAGTAAAGTGTGTGTATGTGTATATATATATATATATATATATATGTATGTATATGTATGTATATATACATATATATATAAAGAGATTCATATCAAGGAAATGGATCACATGGTTTTTAGAGGCTGTAAGTCCCAAGTCTTTGAGGCAAGAAAGAATCCTCCTGATTCACATAGCAGCAGGGGCTGGTGAACCCAAGGTCAGCAGGCCGGAGAGCAGTGCTGCCACAGGCTGTGAAGATTGACAGTCAGTGGGCAAGAGTGCCAGCAAGCTGCTACCCCAAGTCCCAAGAACCATAGGCCAGATGAACAGGAGGTAGCTGTAGGATCTAGAACAAGCAAAACCCTGGCAAGGCAAGCAGAAAGGGGAAGGCGATCAAGGTCCCTGCGGACTAAATTATGACATAGGGCTGGAGAGTTGATGTAGCTCTGAGGTAGGCAACTGAAGGTGTATTGCTGGCCTTGCCAGCTAAAGGCAAACTGCTTCTGATGGTCCTTTGAAACAGGTATGGAGGAAGAGGCATTGGCCAGATCAATAGCTGCATACCAGGTACCAGGAGATGTATTAATTTGCTCAAGCAATGAGACTACATCTGGAGCAGCAGCTGCAGTTGGAGTCACCACCTGGTTAAGTTTTTGATAATCCAGTGTCATTCTTCAAGATCCATCTGTTTTTTTGCACAGGCCAAATAGGCAAGTTGAATGGGGATGTGATGGGAATCACATCCCCTGGATCTTTCACATCCTTGATGGTGGCAGTAATCTCTGCAATCCCTCCAGGAATGCAGTATTGCTTTTGGTTATTATTTTCCTAGGTAGGGGCAGTTCTAATGGCTTCCACTTGGCTTTTCCTACCATAATAGCCCTTACTCCATGTGTCAGGGATCCAGTGTGGGGGTTCTGCCAGTTACTGAGTATATCTATTCCAATTATGCATTCTGAAACTGGGGAAATCACTACAGGATGGGTTCGGGGACCCATTGGACCTACTGTAAGACTGACATGAGCTAAGACTCCATTAATAACCTGATCTCCATATGCCCCCAGTCTTACTGGTGGGCCACAGTGACTTTTTGGATCTCCTGGAATTAGTGTCAGTTCAGAGCTAGTATCCAGTAATCCCCAAAAAGTCTGATTATTTCCTTTTCCCGCAGTGAACAGTCACTCTCATAAAAAGCCCTAGATCCCTTTGGGGAAGTCTGGGAGAAAGATTAACAGTATATGTTTTTGGCAGTGTATTGGAGTCCTTCCTCAAGGGGACCCAGCCTGCCCTTCAATCAAGGGGTTGTGGATCTGTGAACTTGCTCAAGTCTGGGAATTGATTGAGGGGCTGTTACTCTCTATTCTGGCGATTCGAGTTAGACTGCTGTTCACTTGACCTAGAATTCATGTGCTTGTACAGATCAAGTAAATATTTAGTAGATTCCCTATCAATTTCACTCCTAGGAACACCAGGACTAAGTAGCCAATGCATAAGTCCATACGAGTCAGACTATTCGGATTACTGCTTTGACTCTGCTGTCCATTATGGTAACCATTCCCACCTTGTCTTTGTCGATTGAGTGCCGCCACTTGGCCCCTACCACAGAGGCTCTAATCAACCCAATTGTAGTTAGTTGTCTTAATTCAGTTAAGGTAGTTCCCACTGTCAAATCTGACTTACATAAAATAGCAATCACAGAAGTCTTCAAGAATGCTGGGGCTCCCTTCATAGATTTGTTCTTCACTGTTGTGGTAAAAGTTGTGTCCTCTGGGCACTCGATGTGAGGTCTGTGGGTTTAACCTGATAAATCTACTTTAGCATGCCAATTTCCCTAAGCCTTTGGATACCTTCTTCTACAGCATACCAAGACAGGCCTGATACTTCAGCCTGATTTAGTGTAGGCCACTGTGCAACCCATGCTTCAGCAACCCAACCAAATAAACTATTAGATCCTTCCCTAACTTCTCGAGCTGAAACATTGAATGAAGAATCTGTGCTTTGTGGACCCATATCAATAAACTCAGACTGACCCATCTTTATGTTCCTTGCACCATTATCCCACACCCTTAATAGCCATTCCCACATATATTCCCCAGGTTTCTGTTTGTACATATTAGAAAAGTCAAGCAGTTCTTTCAGAGTGTAGTGTACCTCCTCCTGGGTTACACTTTTGTCCTTCACCTTTTGGGGCTTGTTGGGACTTAAGTGTAGTTATAGGTCTAGAAGCCAAAATTGGTGGGGAAATGTTTTGAGAACATTCAGCATTGTCTTGTAAAGCATCTACATCAGACGACGTCCCAGGTAATATCTCAGACAAAGGCACTTTAGATGTAGCTGGGTTAATTTCATTAGATGGGAGTGGAGGGGCTAATGGTTCTGTTGGTAGGAGTGATTCAATGGAATTTAGGGGCTCAGTGTCTCCAGCTTTCTAATTATCTGCCCATTTGTCCCCATCCCAGGTTTCAAATCCCAATTCTTCCCAGTTGATGCCCTCACTTTAACTTCAGACACCTCTTCGAGATTGGGAGTTGAGTTGGCATTGTAATTCAGTCACTCTTACAATAAGACTCTGGGTTTAGTTTTTGGCAATATTGGCTCGTTACTACAAGAAATTAAGCTTTCTTTCAAGGCACAAGTGGAAACTTTGAGGTTGTTTATGTGGCGCTTGAGCTTTAACTCTGAAGCCCTGAGCTCATCTCTTCCTTTAACGTTTGTCTAGCGAAAGTAGGACCAACCAACCAGCCTCCCTATATTTCTCATTTAGACAAAATTGTAGAAAGGTTTCATCTGTGCAATCACCAGAGCCTCATTTTCCACCAATACTGGATCTATTGGTGGTGATGTTTTGCATATTTGAATTGCCACCTCACGCCATGCATTAACAGTGCCCTCTTTACTACTGGAAGCAGAGTCATCAACAACTTTAAGACTAACCAGACCTGAGAACCAATTTAGAAAATTCATCTTTTTGTTTCTCTAGAACCACTCTCAGTAACAAATGTCTTATACTGGGTTCTCTAGAGAAGCAAAACCAGTAAAGTGTATATATATATATAAAGGGAGATTTATATGAAGGAAATGGCTCAGAGAATATTTAGAAGCTGTAAGTCCTAAGTCCGTAAGGCAGGATAGAATTCTCCTGATTCATGTAGCTGCAGTGGCTGGTGAACCCAAGAACAACAGGCCAGACGGCAGTGCTGCCACAGGCTGTGAAGATAGACAATCAGCAGGCAAGACCACTGGCAAGCTGATAACCCAAGTCCCAAAAACCGTAGGCAACATGGGCGCCAGCTGCAGGATCTGGAACAAGCAAAAGCCCTGGCAAGACAAGCAGGAAGGAAGTACGGGGAGGAGGGCAGGGAGATGAAGGCTAAGGGGGTGGTGAACTTCCACAGGCCCCACCCCCACCAGTACTACTCAGTAGATTTCATCACAGGGGTGATCACATATCAAATTTCAACAGGGAAGTGATCATAACATTATACAACTGCCAAAACACTGAGAATCACGGCCTAGCCAAGTTGACACACAGTCTTAACTATCACAATGAGTATATACAAAGCACTTGGAACAGTACCCAGCTTGTAGTAAAAAAAAAAAACAAGGACTGAAAAAGAAAACAGCAACAAAAAAATTTGCCAAGTCAACTCCCACTCATGGCAACCCCATATGTCTCAGAGTAAAACTGTGTTTCATAGGGATTTCAATAGCTGAATTTTTGGAAGTAGATCACCAGGTCTTTCTTCCAGGGTACCTCTGGGTGGAATGAAACTTCCACCATTTTGGTTAATAGCTGAGCACGTTAACCATTTGCAACACCAAGGTACTCCCCAGCTTGTCGTTAAGATTTTGTTATCATTATTTCAAGTTTCTTGTGCTTTTTTCCTGGCCTCATGCTCTCTCAGCATTCTGGGATCTCTGCACTCTCAGGGCTCAGATACACCAACTATCCATTGAATACATGGGTCAAAAAGAATAATCAGAATCTATGGGGAGGTCAGATGTGGGTATAATTATAATATGCAAAATGCTATAATAGAATATGAAGAAATTGCAGTATAGAAGAGCAATGGGCAATGAGGTATTAGTGACTTGATGCTTCCTTTAAAACATTCATGCTGAGTCTGAAATATTATGTCATGAGGGTGAGCACACCTGTGGGGCCTTCCAGGGGATGGCTCAAATGGCACTACACTCTATCTCCAGACTTGGCTAGAACATCTGCTCCCTTCACCTTCCCTCGCAAGTGTTATGACACAGAGACTTTCAGATTTGTGCTGTTTTTCTTTACACATGAGTGAACTCTTTTGTTGAAAATGCCACTACGAGCTGAATTGGTGACATGACTTGAATTTTTAAAGGTTTGTTCCTTTCCTTTCAGCTTAATGCTTCTTACTCTTGCAACTTGTACTTCCTTTAGTTGCTCCTGCTGGGAGGAAAAAACAATGTTCTGAGCATCGTTTGGTAGGAAAGTCAGTCTTTCTTACCTCATTGATTTTTTTCATGGAGGAGTCCAGGATGATCTCATGTCTCACGTATAATTAGAATGGCTGCCTCTTCATCTAAGCATCTCTGCTCTTGCATCCACTGTGGAATGAGCCTTTTGGTCCAGTGTGCACTGTTGATCTGCTGCCACCCTCACTGCCTGGTTGTTATTAGCCCTCTGGACCTCTGCTCCCTTCCATCCAGGCACAGATGCAGTTATAGGACACAGTGATCGTACACTGTCTCTGGGACCAGGCTTCCTCCTGTGCCCACCTGTCCACTCTGCCAGGCTTTGTTTCCACTTAGGCGGTTTGCTTTTCCATGCTTCACTGTGTCTTACTCCAGCCTGACCTCCTTTAGGAAGCCCCTGTCCGGTATAGTTGGTACACATCTGAACCTCAGTTGTGGGCAGGTTTCAGTTTGTCCCGACAGAACTCCTGGGGTCCCTGCCAGCTTAGAATACTCTGTTATACCCAAGTTAGAGCAGCTGCTTGAATGTCCACGTGGGTGTGGCAGTCACATTGGAAGCAGAAAGCTCAGAACCTGTAAAGCTTAAAAAATGAGTTGTTTGCATATCCAAGTAGTAATGTTTCCTGTGAAACCACACTGGCGAATAGGTAAGTGATGAAAAATTTAAAAAATCACTATTATATAAAAACTCTATCTGTAAGCTATGAAAGGAATGTTGAGATCTTTATGATTTACAAATATCTAAAAAGACCCATGTAATACTTTTTATCTTCATAGTGTCGTATGTTAATAAACTATTTTTTTGTATCAGAAACATTACTGAGATGAGTGCTGACTACTGCCAGGTACTGTTCTAGGAACTAGGAATAGAATGATGAACAGAACAAGGAAACTCCTTGTGCTAATGGAGCTTGCATTCTAGTACTTTTAAATTTTGATTAGACTACATTCTAGAGGACTTGGGAATCTAGTCATTTCACATTGAGAAAAGATGGATCTTCCCAGTATGAATGCATGTATTATGAGAGCCAACTATCTGTTGAAGACATAGGGCAAAAAGAAAAATCAAAATCTTGTGGGCAAGTCAGATGTGGTTATAATTAAATATAATATGAAAAATAGTATAACAGAATATAAACAATGTGCAGTTTAGAAAATAAATGGGTAGCAATCACATTTCACAAGAGGGTAAACTTAGGGTTGACTAAAAGGTTAATAAATGGGTTTCAGATAAACAGCACAAGGCTGGACCAGACTGGAGCCTTCCAGGACTGAGAATCAAGGAAACATCCCTAAGGTAGTTATGGGATATTTCAGGACATCAGAAACCAGAAGGGGAACCTCAAAGACCAGATTTGGGAGGACCTTTCTCTCGAGAGTCAGAGATGAAGGCAGGTCATACAGGGATCATACTGTCCAGGAGGAGTGAGAGAGTTATTTCTAGAATAACAAAATAGCCAGAAGCCCAGGTTCATAGCTTGAGAAGCTCTGCTACCTGGTTGGGCTTTGCATCATTGCAAAACAGAAAGAACAAGTGGTTAAAATAATTCAAATTGTTATTAAAATTAAGCATTATAAATAACAGAAATCTCCTGCAATTCAAAGTTTTTAATACGAAAATTATTCAATAATTGCTAAGATTTACAGGGATAATATGTGGTTCCTTTTCCAATTCTCACTTAAGAAAAGGAAAAGATTTTAGTCAAGTTGAATGAGAGTCAGAGTGAGAATAAGACAGGAAAAATCTATTCAGCTGCAGAATAAGGTAGATCTAATTATAATAGTAATAGTTTCTCATATATGAAGATGCAACGACTGAACCACCATTAGGAATGAATATGTTTCCGGCTTCCCCTAACCACTTCATCCTCCCAAAAGGAGAGGTAATTGGGTTGATGTATTTCCTGCTCTCACTTGATTACTCAATAGCCAACAATGTTGGCTACCAAATACAAGAGAATGTGCAAGGTGCTAGGAATACAAAGAGTCTAAGATGTGGTGTATGGTACCAACCTTCATAAAACTTACAGTCTTGAAAGAGGAATACAAGATAAGATAGGATGGAATTGCCAGTAGGTAATATTAGATAGAATGGAACTAAGGTACAAACTAGGCTTTGGAACAGAGACCGGTGACTGTACCCATACACAAACTCAGAACCTTGATAGCAGAAGCAAGTGCAAGCAGCTGAGGCCAGATATTACTCCAAACTGGAATCAGGGCAATTTGCTGAAAATCAATTGCCAAAAAGTCAATTTGTCAAAATTGCTGAATTATGGAAAAATTTTTCAAAGTTTTTGTTTCCCTGTAGCCTTTTCACTTGAGCCATTTTACTAAGGATTTACAGGCCCAATTTCTTTTTTTTTTTTCTTGTGTACTATTTTAATTCAACTGTTGTTTCATTTACTATATTTATTTTCATAATAGTTGCCCTGTATTTATTTTTTTTATATTTTTTTATTGTACTTTAGATGAAGGTTTACAGAACAAATAGTTTCTCATTAAACAGTCAGTACACATATTGTTTTATGACATTGGTTAACAACCCCACAATGTGTCAATATTCTCCCTTCTCGACCTCGAGGACCTTTTTCTGGTGAAAATATACACAGCCAAAGTTACACCATTTCAAACGTTTCTACATGTACAATTTAGTGACATCATTTACATTCTTCCAGCTGTGCTGCTATTCTCACTATCCTTTTCCAAATTATTCCATCACCATTATCTTCAACTCACTGTCCCCTAGGCTTCCCATCAAAACTTTTGAGTTGCTGTTGTCAATTTGATCTCACATAGAGAATTCTTTTTTTTTTTTTTTTTTTGTACCTTAGACGGAGGTTTGCAGAACAAATAGTTTCTCATTAAACAGTTAGTACACATATTGCCCTGTGACAATGGTTAACAATCCCATGACATGTCAACACTGTCCCTTCTCAACCTTGGGTTCCCTATCACCAGCTTTCTACAGGCCCAATTTCGCTGGATGTTAATTTCATGCATGTTTTGCAATTCAGTTGCCTAATATTCCACAAATGCTTAATGCTTTATTTTTGAATGGGTGGTATTTTCTTAAACCCACTTGATAGCGTATCTTGGTGGGCTTGTGTTCCACCCTTGAATCTACCCCTGCCCCCAGATGGTTGCAACCAAGATTCCTGTAGCCTTACTATATTGATCTGGAGTTTTCCTCAGATGGTCTTTTGGTGAGTTTTCCATGTGGTGAAATGGCTTTAAATAAATTGATTTTCAACAAATGAATCCATAGCAGTCTAAATTAACCTAGAGCACTACAAAATACCTCTTAACTTTCTTCTCCTTTAACTGCATTCTTCATATCTCTGAACTGTAAAATTAGAAGCCATCTGACTTATTTTTTTACTGACAACAACTTTTCTGTTATTTTCCTTCCCCATATAGATAAGTAGTATTAAAAATAATCTTTAATATATTTTTCAAAGCTCACCATTTAATTTGTTCAAAGAAAAGATTCCTGGTTCAAGCATAGTCTAAATAAACACTTAATTGGTATCAGGAGCTTAGATTTCAGTCTTCAGTCACTTAAGTAAACCCCTTAATATACAAACTTTTATTTCTATAAAATATTAGTATCAGCCTGTACTTTCCTTGTAAATAACATAGTAAAGAAATTTGAGTTGATGTAGTAACTACTATGATCATTGAGAAAGAAACGAAGAGATTAATGGAGCTCCACTAATACTAGTCATCAGTTTAATATGCTTTCATTTAATTTTTATCTAGAACTTATGTTAAAGATGGTGCTGTGTACCATGGGGAATAAAAAATTACTAAGACAAAGTTCTGACTTTCAGGTGGCAATTATTTTAGTCAATGAGTAAAATAAATACATAAAATTACAGGGCAGAGTAAAATAAATGCTGAAAGATGATAGAAATAAAATAAAATGCTTATTTTAAGTAGACAAATGAACACTGGAGATGTGTCTGGAAGACTGAAAAGGTTTGCGCGAATTGAAAATGGGAAGGGCAGGGTGACAAGGATAGCTTCAGCAAGGACATGGAGATGGAAACCTACAGCACCCATTGAAGGAACAGTGTGTTGAGGAAATGGATGGGAAATGATCATGGTAATATACTGGGGTCATAATGTGGTGTCACATTTCTACCGTATTTGATAGGTAATGATGAAACACTGAAGATTTTAAAGCAGAGATGTGAAAAAGAATCTACTTAATCTGGCAGTGGTGTGTGGGGTAATTTGGAGAGGTGGGACAGGAGAATGATAGTACAACCTGGAATCAAAGGATAGTTTGAAGTATTAACAAACAGAAATCAGATAGCAAACAGAACCCGGAAGTACTTTCCAGGTGCTAATCAGAAAGCAAACAGAACCTGGAAGTACTTTCCAGGTGCTAATCAGAAGTCTAGTGACTACAGTCATAGGCAAGTAGTGGAGTGGGGCAAAGGGCAAACTCTTCAACATACCATGCAAAGGCTGATCTGTCTCTTGCCATTTTCTTAGCTTCATCTTCAATAATTTCCTCAAACTCTTCTCTAGAACCATATGGAAACACATGCATCATCCCAATCATTCCATACAAATCTCAATACCCCTCTCATCTTTGCCCTCTGCCTGGTGCACTCTGCCCTCCTTCTCTTGAGCCTGGTTCTCCTCTTCCTCTCGCTCTCTCCTTCCTCCATCTTCTCCTTATGCTAATTTAGAGGTTCCGCTTTTAGAATTCTATATGCTCTTACAGATTTTATATTTTATGTCATAACCACCCATTCTCGTTTTTCTTCCTCTCCAGACAATGAGCTGTTGGGAACTGGGACCATTTGATTGATCTTTGCCCACCTAGAATCTAGCACAGTGACTGACACTCAGTAGGTGCTCTGTGAATGTTTGCTGAATAAATGACCCACTTAATACCTCAAGCATTTATTTGGTAATAGTTGCATTTCCACCACTTGTATAGGCAGAAAGCAGATGCAAAAGAAGAACTAGTTCTTTAGCTATGAACCAAAGTGATCATATATATACATCTGCAGACACACAAATCTAGCAATTATGCTACAGCAAGTACACACAATATAGTCTATATTGTAGATGTCATAGGACTTCAAAACAGCGGGGGTTACTTATGGTAGCATTAGTCAGGGGAGACTTTACATCCACTGAAACAATCTGGGATGGGGGAATTAATGCTTGGGAAAAAAGAGTAAAGGAAAGAATAAGGTCAACGATGGGCAAAGAGAACTATTGAAAGTTTATCTGTCATTGGGACATGAAAGTTTATTTTCCTTCAGGTCTCTCCTCACATCTCCTGGGATCTAAGTAAAGACAAGGAAGGCCAAAATGGGACAAGGAAAACCTATTTGAAACCATGAAACGCGGATATCACAGAATTGTGTTAGCAATGTTTTATTGTCATAAAAAAAATTCAGTTAGCATGGGCTGTCTGGGGATTATGTTATGGGAATTTTGATTATCAAATAACTAAGAATTACTCCAAGAGATGTATTTGCAGTCATTCCTTGCTAGGGATGAAAGAGGATGATGTAAGCTCCAAGAGTAATGTGTGATGTATTTTGGAAGAAATAACTGGAAAAAAATAACAAGAACTTCTGGCTTGATGGTTCAGGAATACACTAAGCAGGCCAAGATTGTATTAAAAGAAAAAAAAAAAGTGGATATTACAGAAAGGAAAGGACAGTGTTGCATGGGTAAAGAGGCACTGTGATATTTTAAGCTGGCTGAATAAAATAGAATACGGCAATGGAAATGGGAATAAGAAGCATAGAAAAGGGAGCTTGAAAAAAACAGATGTAGAAAATTCTTTTCTCGGAGTAAACAGAAGTTAATACTGATAATGAAACCACTAAAAACTTGACTTATAAGTGAATTTTGGAATACTGAAGAGTTGGTTGGATTGTGCTCACATGGTTTGTAAATATAGACTATTGGGAAAGCTGCATTTAATGCAGGGTTAAAAATTTTAATCTTGAACCTCAGTCTAGAATCTTAACATATTTGAATAGAAAACATAAGCTAGATGATGAAAAAATTAAGGGTAACCAAAATAAATTTTGCATACATTTTACAGAAGCATCTCTTAAACAGAAACGTAAAATATTTATATTAATTAAAGAGAGAATAGTTATTGAGAGGGATTGGAGAATATAAGGTGTGGAGAAAAATTTCCAAGTATGTTGTATCAACCTGATTCTTATTAGGTAACCACTAACTTGCTGGAGAAGTCCTAGTGGTGCAGTGTTTAAGAGCTTGTCTGCTAAACAAAAGGCCAGCAGTTCGAATCCACCAGCCACTCCTTGGAAACCCTGTAGGGGTGATTCTACTCTGTCCTACAGGGTCGCTATGAGTCAGGATCGATTTGATGGCAATGGGGTTTTTTTGGTTTGGTTTAACCTGCTAGAAGAAACTATCTGCCTAAAGATATTTTTCATTTCCCTCTATTAGAAGAACCAAAACGACATTGCTATAACTCAGTTTTGCTGGCAACATTATGTTTGGATTATGGATTCCAAGAACTTTGTGCTTAGAACTGTATTATATATAGCAAGGGCAAGATTCCATGAGAGTGAAATAAGATATGAAAAGAAGAGAGAAATAACTAATGAAAACGTACACCTTAACTACATTCAGAAGAGGATAATGAAAATTTGAATCAATCTTTGGGGAAAACAATCTGGCTGAGGCCTGCATTGTGAGAGAAAGACCTTAGAAAATTGGATGGATCAAGTCTTCTCTGATATCCTGGTGCGTATTGGTCCAGCGGGCAGTAGCAAGTTTAAGCATCCTCTTTGTATTTTGATTTTTCTGCTTTTAAAAGTAGAAACACTTTGTTTTTTTTGGACTAATTAGCATAAGATAACTAACAACAATAGGCAGATTTTCTACTCTTTTCTCTTTAACTTTTGACATATCTTTATGTCCCATGGATACAGTGGCCTCTATATAATACAAAAGTAAAATATTCTTGTTTGGTGTGTTCAAATTCACGTATTAGTTATATCTGTATTTATAGCTACAGTGTATCAAGTGTTGGCTATGTGCAGGCACCACCGTAAATGCTCTTTATATACAAATTGATCTAATTTTAATTCTCATAGCAACTCTGTGAGGATATCGTTTCACAGATGACAATACAGTCAGAGAAAGGAGAAGTGACTTGTCCAAGTCACAGATGGTAAGTGGTGGAGCCAAGGTTTAGACCTAGACAGTTTCATTCTAGAGCTTGTGTTCTAGAGCTTGTGTTAAAGTTATATCATCTTTGCTTTTTGAAATAACAATCTTTGATGTATTGAATACCCTAAGAAATTCTTTCCTGAGATCACGTAGATGTTGCTGTATTAGGTGCACATGAGCCGAAGATTTGCTTTTGTTCATTAACATTTTGTCTGTTTATGTTGGATCAGCAGTAACTCTGTACAGGACAAGCAAAAACTACTCTGGATAGGACTAACTTGATCGGATAATTGAAACCAAATAAAACTAAACACAAGCAGCCCTGCAGTAGTAGCTGGCCTGAAAGAATACATGTTAAATGATTCCATTTATATCAAAGTCTACAACAGGACAATGCCATCTATGGTGAGAGAAATCAGAACAGTGTCTGCCTCTAAAGGGTAAGGTTGCCTAGAAAGGGGCACAAGGTAACTTTCTGGGGATGAAGGAGATGTTCTGTATCTTAGGAGGGTATAGTTACATGGCTGTATGCATTCATCAAAATTAATCAAACTGTACACCTAAAATTTGTGCATTTTATTATGTATAAATTACTGTTGTTACTAGTTGCTGTCGAATTGATTCCAACTCATGGTGACCCCGTGTGTGCTCCATAGGGTTTTCAAGGCTGTGACCTTTCAGAAGCAGATTGCTAGGCCTGTCTTCCAAGGTGTCTCTGGGTGGGTTCTAACTGCCAATCTTTCAGCTAATAGTTGAATGTTTAACTGTTTGTGCCACCCAGGGACTCCTGTGTAAATTATACTTCAATAAAAATAAACAAAAATCCACATAATTTTTTTTAAAATTATTGAAAAATTATAAAGGCGCAGTGGTGGAGGTAATTGTGGAAATTCCAAATAGCCTTCATACCAGAGATTTCCTTATCAGTTGAGGGCATTGTTTTTCAGTAGGAAACATCTTGGGCCTGGATGCATTTTGTATCTTAGCTCTTGCTTTGTGTTATAAGGTCACCTAATGTAGGAATACTCTTCCATGGTTCTGGTTGGTATCATTTCCAGGGTAAACTTAAGAGGAAGGTTAGTGGGATGAACCTTACCTCCCACTCCTGCCGTTGTACTGAGTACAACGATACTCACCATCTCTCTCCTCTGTTGTCCATTCTAGATGCCCCTTCCCTTAGCTACTGCCACTGCTGGTTTAGGTGGGCTAACCTAGACCCTCATCTCTTTGTTCAGTGCTCTAAGGGGTCTAAGCCTCTGGTCACCATGTCCTCCTCAGGCTCAGGCTGCTGTACTTGTCCATTTATCATAACAGTTGGCAGGCGATTTTCAAAAGACATGTCCCATTGTGTAACAGTACCTCCACCTCCTCCTCAGGGCCAATGACTCTTGTGAGGATTGTAACTCCTTTCCTTGCCTCGTGGTCTGGTCACAAGCTGCCAGAAGTGCCCAGGTAGTAGCCATAACTTAGAGTTACTGGAATTTTTGTTGTGTCCAGTGGTGGAAGAATTCCCCCTGTGGGAACTAGGCCCTCTAGGACAGTTCTGTAGGGAAAGATAGTAAATATTTTAAGCTTCACAGACAACACAAAGGTTCTATCACTTCGCTTTCTTCTTCCCATTCTCCTTCTAATTCTCCTCCTCCTCTTTCTCTTCCTTTTCCCCTTCCTTCTCCTTCTTCTTTTACAATCCTTTAAAAATGTTAAAAAAAAAAAAAAAGGAAAAAGTTATTGGCTTATGGACCATATAAAAACAGGCCATGGGCCAGATTTTGGTGGGTTGTAGTTTGCTGACCCCTTCTCTAGATCGTTTGATTCTAAAATTGTGGGGACAGGAAGCACAAATTCCTCGGGTGCTTTGCTAGGAGTGGTGATAAACAGAACCACTCTATTTCATCTTGTAATTCTTAGACCCATATATTCTACTCAGTGGGGATACAGCATCTTGTAGTAGTTATTGGTTTGTGGTGAATACTGCCTCCTGGAGGATGACACTCCTTTCTTGCAGGGTGTTATCTCCAAGCTCTTGCCTCTGCTGCATCTTCAAAAAGATCATTCAATATATTTTTTAGGCCAGTAGCTTCTGATATGTGATAAGATCAGAGGATCCCATGATCCTGTAGACACTAACTTCCTTTTCTTTTAAGTAGATCCTTTTGTCCTCTGAAGTGTTATGCAGGATCCCAAGACATTATGCAGGATCTCAAACATTCTGTAAGCACTTGGATAATAGTAGCCCTATATTTAAGGCCCTGCAGACAAGAAAGGTAAACCCACACTGAGAATATGTGTCAATTCTAGTAAAAATAAATTATTCTATTTTCCAGTGTAAAAAAGGTCAATGTGTCACCAAGTCTGGTTGGTCTCTTTGAGAGATAGTGCCATATCAGGGGTTCAGCATCAGTTCCTATTGCTAGCAGGTTTGGATATTAAGTGGAAGCAATAGCTACATCAGCCTTGTTGAGTAGGAACCAATGAAGTCAGGCACATGCCTCCATCTCTGCCACCATGGCTATCCTGTTCATATGCCAACACTAGGGTTGCTAAGGACAGAGGCTGCTGACATCCACTGGCAGAGTCATTTTGTCTACTTTTCTATTTAGTGCCCGTTTGAGGTAGATGGTCTCTGGTGGGTAACACTTAACACTTTGTGTTCACTCCCATAGGTCACCCACATACCTCTTTCCAGACTTCTTTGTCTTCAGCCTTTTTATTCTTTATGCCACATTTTTTCTTGCTTCAAGTACCTTCTCTTTCCATATAAAGTGAATGACTCTGTGCACCACCTGAAACTCTGCCCACTGGGAGGATTTCCCTCACTATTATCTTTCAGAGCCACCCTGATTGGGGCTGTCGAGCGGCAGCTGTCTGTTTTTGGCTCACGCTCGCTCACATACTGAGCTCATCAGTCTGTGAGCCAAACTTGGTCATTTGCATCTTCCATCAGATGATCATAATGGACTCCCCATGCAGCTATAGTGTGAGCTGAGGGAGAAGTGCTGGTGTCACAGCAATGGATGAGATGAGGGTCTGTCACAGCTTCTGTGCAGCTTACTTGGTGCCCTACTTGCACTCAATCCCAGATGTACCATTTCCATCCTGTCATGGAATGCTGCTAGGCTCACCCAAACTTATGACTTGGTAGATCTGACAGAACTCAGCTTTTGATGGGGATACAAGCCCCATACAATCTCTCTCATCTTTCATGTGAGAAAAGAATCCCCTGAGTCATTTGTGCTTCTGTAGTTGGGCCTCTGTTATTAGCTTCTGAATATAATTTATAAGTGACACAGAAAACTTAATGATACTCATACCATGGTACTGAATCTGTGTTTTGTAAGCTACTGTCGGTCCACAGACTTTTCTACTACTAGTAACTAAATATGGAGCTAGCACCAGAATATAGGCCACCTACTTCACTAAGCACATTATTTAATTCAACTGACTTTTTTCTTTTCTTTTTTTTTTTTGTAGCATGATGTTTCCGGTAAAGGAAGTGGTATGTTAATTTACATTCTGGCGCAAGTTCTTTATATCATTTTGGACCAGTAGCAAACAGTTTGCACGCTAGCATTTTTAGTAGGTAGCACTGATCAAAAACATTCCTAAGAGTGTACTTTTGAGACTGATGGTACTGAAAGATAGGCAGAATGTCTTCATTAAATTGTTGGTTCCATTTTGAAATTTAAACCTCTGATTTGAAGCTTTTAAATAATCCCTTAGCTACATTAATAGCCTAGTCTTGGAAGCATGATAGTGAAAAAGTTATCACACATAACTTGGTTTCACAGACTTTCATAAGTACAGCAGTATCTGGCATTTTGTTTACTTCAAAGCAGAATAAAAACCTTTCAGAATGTACTTCTTAGTGTGTAAATTGTCTGACAAACTCTTCACTATCCCATAAAGCAACTGTCTTACATATAGAATTTACTCCAGTTTCAGAGGGGAGATTGAGTTAAATTGACCAGTGTATGTAGTCAGTGCTCAATACATGTTAGCTATGATTGTTGTCTGTACTAGAATTTGTTCATCATTATTCAGTGTTTTCTCCTGTCACTCTAGATCTCTGGATTTATCAAAAGACATTTAATATGGGCAGTAAATAGACAGAAGATGAGAAAACTTTTTAAGACAATTTTTATTAGGGCTAAAATTACTTTAAGTCCCAAGCCGGGCCACTACAGCTATGTCTTTATCTGTAGAAATTCATGTAAATAAATACAATAGGGACTGGCTGACCTAAATCCCATATCTTTAAGCTTCCTAGTGGGAGGTTTAAAAAAAAAAAAAAAAAAAAAGCCTCATTCAAGACCACATTATTCTTGGGAAGAAATTTATTTTGAATGTATGGAAGACTTTCTTGACCATGTAACTTCCACTGGCACTAATTCTATTAGAAAGTCTGTTGTGGAAACCTTTCCTCTTTGCCAAATGATTGAATCATACAATTCTCATTATGCTTTTAGTCTAAGGAGGACAGCCTTATGGATATGGCAAGGATAATGCTTTCTTAGCAAGAGAACTTTATTTCCTTGGCCTACCTTTTGAGGAAATGTACTCTTTAAATGAGTTCTATGGCATTTCAAATAGAAGCTGGCTAAATTGTCTGCAAATCAGTGGAGGATGCTGTATAAAAAGGTGAGCAAAAGCTGGTTTCCACTTTCAAATAGAAACTGTCTACAACTATTCACAACCTTATTAGTATCTTAAGTTCCTATGAGGTTAGAAAGGGAGGAAAGTAAAGAACAAATATTCTCAACAGTGGCTGAGCGAGGAAAGAGAGTCCAGGTGGAAGAGAAGGGTGGGAGAGGGTGCAGCTGAGTTAGGCATCATCAGTGGGACTCAGAATGGCCTAGATCTTCCTTCTTTTTTTGTGTTTGTCCTCAGGGCATGAGCTAGGCTCTCTCCTATCTTTTCTCTCTTCTCATTTTTCTTATTTCAAGGACTTAATGCATATGAATTTAATTCTATTTATAGGAAAAAAAATTGTGTTATCTCTCTATGCCTCAATTACCGTACAGGCATGTCTGATATTAAAAATACTTAGCAACTGGTAAAGCGTGGACACTGACCAGTCAGAAAGAAGATGATGACTAATCAGAATAAGCATGGATCACAAATACAGTGGCCGTATGATTAATTGCCCAAGTCAGGACACTTTTGAGAGTGAAAGGGGGCACTTATAGTAATTATGCCAGAACAAAAAGCACAAACTGGGACCGTCCTAAGCAAACTGTGAGGTATGGTCACCTGAGCCATAAATATGCAATTAGACTAGTGTGTACTGTTTGATTAAAATTAAAGTTTGGCATGCTGTCTTTTTTTTTTTTTCCTTATCTATAACCTTCTATGTGTCTATCAAACATTTAATTGTAAGAGTATTTGATACAGTTATCTAAAACTGGCTTCTTGGATCACATTCCTGAGAATATAACCCTTATTGAGGGGACAGCTTATAGACAGACTTGCATTAATTGTGATGACAGGATCTAGACTATGCTATATTCCAGGCAGATAGATATAGAAATAGAAAACAGATATAGATATACCAATAGATAAATATAAATATCCAAACATATCATTGAGTGGATTATTCTAGATACCATTTCTTAAGTGTTTACTATGTCCCAGGCTTTTTCACCTTTGTTGTTGTCAGGTGCTGTTGAGTTGGTTCCGACTCATAGGGACCCTGTGTACAACAGAACGAAACACTGCCTCATCCTGTGCCATCCTCATGATTGTTGTTATGTTTAAGTCCATTGTTGCATTCACTGTGTCAATCCATCTCATTGAGGGTCTTCCTCTTTTTCTCTGACCCTCTGATTTACCAAGCATGATGTCCTTCTCCAGAGACTGGTCCCTCCTGATAACATGGCCAAAGTATGTGAGATGAAGTGTCACCATCCTCGTTTCTTTTTTTTTTTAGAAGCAAGTATCTTTTTTTTTCAGTTGTGCTTTAAGTGAAAGTTTACAGTTCAAGTCAGTTTCTCATACAAAAATTTATACACACATTGCTATGTGACCCTAGCTGCTCTCCCTGTACTGTGACAGCACACTTCTCCTTTCCACCCCGGATTTCCTGTGTCCATTCAACCAGCTCCTAACCCTCTCTGCCTTCTCATCTCGCCTCCGGACAAGATCTGCCCACTTAGTCTCGTGTGTGTACTTGAGCTAAGAAGCACACTCCTCATAGGTATCACTTTATGTCCCACAATCCAGTGTAATCTTTGTCTGAAGAGTTGGCCTCGGGAATGGTTTCAGCTCTGGGCCAACAGAGAGTCTGGGGTCCATGTCTTCTGGGATCCCTCCAGTCTCAGTCAAACCATTAAGTCTGGTCTTTTTACTAGAATTTGAGTTCTGCACCCCACTTTTCTCATGCTCCATCAGGGACTGTCTGTTGTGCTCCCTGTCAGGGCAGTCATTGGTGGTAGCCGGGCACCATCTAGATCTTCTTTGTCATCCTCATTTCTAAGGAACATTCTGGCTGTACTTCTCCCAAGACAGATTTGTTCTTTTTTTTTGGCAGTCCATGGTATAGTCAATATTCTTAGTCAACACCATAATTCAAAGGCATAAATTGTTCTTTGGTCTTCTTTATTCATTGTCCAGTTCTCACTTGCATATGAGACGATTGAAAATGCCATGGCTTGAGTCGGATGAACCTTAGTCTTTAAAATGACATCTTTGGTTTTTTAACACTTTAAAGAGGTCTTTTGCAGTAGATTTGCCCAATGCAATGAGTCGTTTGACTTCTTGACTCCTGCTTCCATGGGTGTTGATTGTGGATCCAAGTAAAATGAAATCCATAACAATGTCAGTCTTTTCTCTGTTTATCACGATGTTGCTTATTGGTCCAGTTGTGAGGATTTTTGTTTTCTTTATGTTGCAGTGTAATATATACTGAAGGCTGTGGTCTTTGATCTTCGTCAGTAAGTGCTTCAAGTCCTTTTCACTTTCAGCAAGCAAAGTTGTGTCATCTGCATATTGCAAGTTGTTAATGAGTCTTCCTCCAATCCTGATATCCCTGTCTTCATACAATCCAGCTTCTCGGATTATTTGCTCAGCATACAGATTGAATAAGTATGGTGAAACGATACAACCCTGGTGCACAATTTTTCTGACTTTAAACCATGAAATATCTCCTTATTCTGTTTGAACGACTACCTCTTGATCTATGTATGTGGAAACTGAAGTGTAGTGATCAAGTGATGTAACCGCATTCACACAACCGGTATGTGATGTGGTTAGAGCTGCCACTCTTTAGTGCCATGTGATAGCACCTCCCAATGCCTAATGCCTGCTGTTGAAGAGAAAAATTACTAAGAGACATCTTACTTTGATTTTAAGGTCTTTCTTACCCATGAAACCAAATATTAATCATAAAAATTTCTGACCAAATCCTGCCAGTGACTTTTTTTCAACCAAAATTGCTAATCTTTTCTTTCCTGTTTGAAGCCAGGCTCACTTAATTTAAATTTCAAAAGATATCATGGCTGCAGGTGGGTGGAGGGCCAGAGACCACCTTGTGACTGGATATCAGTTGATCTCAGTAAAAGGGGGAGGGCAAGGTTTAATCAGTCATGTTAAGATTAGCCAATGGTTTATCTATTCTTCTGTTTAAGACTCATTGTAACCATCCTACTTTGAACCATTTGCTTTTTCTGGAATCCAAATGATCTCCCTATATGCATATAGAATAACTGCTCAGAATAAACCTTATGTTTCAATTTCATTGAATTTTGATTACTTTTAACACTATGTTATCGCTGATACTTTGCTATCCTACTTAACATCTTGTATATGGCAGGGAGACAGACACAAAAATCTAACAATTACAATTCCATGTAAAATTTTCTATGACACATGTAGAGTAGAGATAACTAAATCTTATGGGTAAGGAAAAGCTAGCTGGAGGAGAAGGCTGGATCAGTGGAATTTTTAAGGATGGTTAGGAAATAACCAAATGCTTAAGAAGAAAAATCACACTATAGGCAAAAGGATCTGTGTGTGCAAAGGCGACCAGTATAAAACCCTGCATGATATGTTTAGGGAACTGTAAGTATTTGGGGGAGAGTTGGAGGTGAGGTGATGGTCTTTGTGCTGATCTAATTAAGGTGACAGAGTCCCATACACCTTCGGGAATCATTTCAAAGGACCTCTAGCATTTTTACTATGTCAGTATTTTTGCATCTTAGAAAGAACTTTCTGGCAGCCATGTGGAGGACAGATTGGTGAGAGGCCAGAGTGATGGAGGAGAAATTTGCTAGGAAATACAGGAATTTAGATGAGAAGATATTATCTTGTAAAACTATCTACCACCCACTCCCTTACTACCAAAGCACTAAGAGTGGTAAGTAAAGAGTGAAAGGAGCAGAAGGATAAGAATGGCACACCAGGGAACAAGGTCATTAAGTGGAGGAGAGGCAGCTTGGAAGCATCACTGCTCTTTTTCTTTCATTTGTTTTCCTTGAACTGTCTTCCCCTGCAACGGCTCTCAATATATATATATTTTTCTTTGTCTCCTTCATTCTTCTTCTCATAGTCGGTAAATGGAGTTACTTCAATTTAGCTGCATTCTTAAGAAGTAAGACAAGGAAGATCAAACCAGAAAAGTCTTCATTGAACTCAGGACATGTTGATAACTATTTTTTGTCTCTTTTACTTTTTAGCTTTGGCAATGATATAATTGTTTACTTGGCATCTCGGTTGTAACTGAGAAAGGTGGTTAGTTAAAGTAAGTAAAGACCCAATTCATTTGGTGAATGTTCAGTGAATAATTTTTCATTTAAACCAATTAACTTATAACTGTGATTCAGTGCTATGGGTATGAAGCATTCACATTGAATAAGGCTGGAACCACTTTTGCCCTTTATTATATTTCTTGAATAAACTTTCTTCGTGCTTTATTGCTAAGTAAACTTTCTTCTGACTCTCATTGCTTAAACTTTTATTATTCTATTACCTTCCTGCCTTTGCTCCCTGTTTAATGTAAGCAAAGCTGATGCCTGTACACTAGTTAGACTGTTCTCTTTAGCAGAGAAAGGGGAAGAGTTCCATTTTTAAAAAAACAATAAACTTTTATCATAATGTAGTGAAAATAGAATGTTTTACAGTTTAGGTTAAAGTTAAAGGTGTCTGGAAAAATATCAGCAACTGACAAAGTTTACTATAATTTAATGCATCTTTTTCTTGGGGGGTGCTCAAAAATAATATTTAACTTTGCTTTAAGAGAGACAAACTTACAGAACCAGATTTTTAGAGCTAGAGGGCTTTAGAAAAGCCTTTTCTACTTTTACAGGTAAGAAAGCCGGAAGAAAAAAATGTAGATGAATTACTATGGATATGAGTAAATTACCCTCTCAGATACACTAGCAATTGTTAAACTTTTATATTATCAATACTATATTTTATATATTGAATATTATGAATGATTTTTTAGTTAAATATATTGTGTATACAAACCTTATAACTGAGATGCTGGCATAATTAAAATGGGTGACTGTAGGCCTAAATTTCATTTTGGATCAGACTTCAGTATGGCCCAGAGTCTTTGCTCCTGCTCTTTTGACAAGGCAATTCAGCCTTTTTGTAAAAATGTAGCTACTTGTAATACAGGGAGAGTAAGGGTCAGGACTTTTGGTTTGCATGAAGAATTGTTTGTTAGAAGATGTTTGTTAAAATGCTTACACAGCTTGCCTCAGAGAATATATTTTGGTCAACAGGAGGTTAGGAAATAGTACTGATAATGTTAAAGATGGGGATAGGGCCTATAACTGTTTCGTAACTATGTAATCAAGATGAGGTAAACATCAATTAACCAAGTCTTAATCAAACTTCATTTTTACTCACTGAGATCTTGAGCTCCATTTCTGCTGACTCTTCGTAGATTTGTAACTAAGATAAAGACATAGCCTGATACCTTAAAACAAGAAGAGAGGCAGACTGCAGCTGTGTCAGAGAATTGACTCAATTTGTTCCTGACAGAATGCTTTTTCAAACAAATCTCAGGATATAAAAAATAGACTTACTGATGATGTTAAGAAGAATGTCTTGATCAAACATCTTCCAGGAGATGAGAGATTAATGTTAGATTAGAGATTAATGTTAAGTAAATTTGTAACTTGACAACCCCTTGTAATTTTTCTTCCTTCTTTTGCACCCCACCCCCACCTTGGTGCTTGTGAACCCACATCTTTTGTTTGTTCCACTTGGTAAAAACCCCAGTATTCTCCCTGCAATTTGGAACATATTGCAACATTCCTGCCTAGATGCTTGCTTGTGTGTATCCCATTTCTTGAAACATTTTTATTCTTCAGGAAAACTCTTTGTTTTTATTTCTAGCGAAGTATAAGTCTGGTACTTCACTACAACATTTCTTGATGCCCAACCTGGGGCCCGAAGGTGATTTTACCTCTGCAATATCTGGAGCAGCAAGAAATAGTAGTGTTGGTACCAGCCTAGGCCCTTTGAGCCGGTCCCTTTTCACGGAATCCCGGGAGTTGTAGTGGCTGAATACCTTTCAGGCCCAAGCCTCCACTTTCTTTGCATAAGAAGCTCCCCAATTTTATTGAAGAATTTGCTCTTCTCCTTCCTGTCTGTCTTTTGAAGTGGAATATGTATTCCTTTGGTTTTGGTTCCATAAGGTCATTGCATTCAAAAGCCCCACAGCATTCGTTTTTTAAAGATGTTAGCTGGTTCTGAGAAACTGAAAACTCTGACCTTTTGTTTAAAAAGCTTCTCAAGATAACCTTACGCTGTTTTGGGGAAAATGGGAAATGCCGAATCTAAGAGCAATACTGAGCCTCCTCCAGGGACTTCCACTCATTACATGAATAAGCATTTTGGTTCTTCAGCTTATTTATTTTGGTCTGGCTGGCATAAATAACTAAAGGCAGTTTGGATAAGTGGCCACTTTGTGAAACTTTTGATCTTTCTAAATTAATTTTCCTGCATAGTAAATTAGAATAGAAGGTGTCCCATATTAAAAAGTTTCAATGGGGCATTTTCTGATTGGCATTTTGAGGCCTCTTAATGATATCAGCACAATAAAATAACCTCTCTGCAGGATTCTGTTTCTAAATTGACTAAACAGAATAAAGAATTGTAGAATACAGTTTCTGTATTAACTAGCCAAAATAAAGAATTAAAAAGCCAAAACTCTGCAATGCTTACACCCCTCACTGCAGCTCCCTTTGCTCCTTAGCTGCTAGCTGCTTCTCTGTACCTTCCTCTGGCTTCCTACCCTTCTAGAAACTCTGTCTGAACTTCTTTTCTCCCCTGAAGAATCTACTGAAGATTCAAAGCCAGAAACTCTAAAGCTAGAGAGTCCAAAGCCCATTCCTGAAATGCCTTTTAAGATTTCTCCTGCAGAATTTGCAGTGTGGACTAGAGAGAATCTAAAGAACACTGTTATTTCTTTCATTCCCTGGACTAAAACAGAACTAAATAGTATTGCTGAAGATTTCCCAAATTTACATAAAAATCATTACAAATTCACTAAAGAATTAAAAATCCTCATTAACACTTATTAGCCCAAGTTACCTAATGTATATTAATTAGTGCATATGTTAGTTGCTCCTGGGGAAGCCAAGTTATGGTTAAGATATGCTGAATGGAAAGATCCCCAAGATGATTTAGCCTTAGATACAGGAAAAACAGCTGAAGCTCTTCTTCCAGGTGCACAAACTAGAAGCACAAAGTTATATAAAGCAATCCTTAAGGCCTTTCCCCCAATAATTGAACAAAAGTCCATTCTTGTGTACAAGGTAGAGATGAAAGTATTTATGAGTATCAATCTCGATTTTTCCAGAAGTTTTTAAAACACTCGGGTTTAGATTCTTCAGCTAAAAGAACTGCGGGGGCCTGTAATGCAGCATTTATGAGGTTTCAGCCTTAGTTAAAAGATATCATTTAGATTGGAAAGCTGCTCCAGCTGTAGAATTGACTCAGTTCATGAGCCTTCCCAAACTTTAGAAACAAAGCAGACTGTTCAGGCTAACAAATTAAATAAATTAATGACCCTTCAATTACAGCAGCTACAAGAACCCCCTCAGATAAGGAATTTTAAACCCTCCAATGGATCTAAAACTGTTCTCTGCTACTATTGTAAAAAACTTGGCCATTGGAAAAATGAATATTTTAATTAAAGAACAAACAGAAGATTTCCACCCCAACCACTCCTCTAGCTTCTAATTCATAATGAAGGGGCTCTGGGGACAAAACAGGGTTTTTCCTATGGTAGCTCTAAACCCTCAAGGAGAAACAACTGTGTACATTCATGGGGAACCCTGCCAATTTTTAATTGATACAGGAGTTACACTCTCTGCATTCAATACCACGTGTTTACAAAAGCGCCTGTTCCGGCGTACAAAAACCTCTAAAATCGTGGGAGGTACTAATAAAGAACAAACACTCATTCATTTCTAACCTGTGCAAATATCTCTTGGTTCCTAGAGGGTTTTCACCCCTTTTTGCTAAGTCCTGATACTCTTAATTTAATAAGAAGAGATATTTTATCTAAATGAAATTGCCACTTACAATTTATTAAAAAGGGGGAAATAGTGATAAGGTTCCCAAAAATTTAAGTTCTAAAAAACACAGACTTAGATATGGAAGAGGCTATTTGCCACACGCAGGCCCTTACTATGCCTCTTCAAAATTCTGTTCCTACAGAACCTGTTCCCCCTGATATCATTTCTCAAGTTCCTGAAACTTTGTGAGCCACTACTTCTACACATGTTTGCCAAGTTCAGTTAGCTGAACCTATTAAAATTCAAATGGACACATCTAAGCCTTTGCCTAAGATTCCCCAGTAGCCACTTAAATGAGAAGCAAAGGAAGAAATAAATCCTATTATTCAGGATTTTCTTTCTAAAGGGTTAATTGTCCCCTGCACTAGTCCTTGCAAAACTCCTAACCTTCCAGTTAAGAAATATCACAGGAGAGGTTAGAGGTTTGTTCAAGAGTTACATGCAATTAAGTGCATTCTTATTCCTAGATTTCCCATTGTTCCTAACCCATATTTGCTGCTTTCCAATGTTCCCCCTGACGTGGTATGCTTTACTGTAATAAATCTTTGTAGTGCATTTTTAGTATTCCTGTTGAACCTGAAAGCCAATGTTTGTTTGCCTTTACTTGGGACAATCAACAATTTACCTAGAATGTTATGCCACAAGGGTTCACCAAGGCCCCACATATTTTTCTCAGGTTTTGCATGCAGATTTGCAACCTCTGCAATTCCAAATGAATCTACCTTGTAACAATATGTCGATGATTTACTCGAGTGCTCCACCTCTCGGCAGACTTGCCTTGAGGACAGTGTACTAAAACATTCAGCTATTGGTGGACAGAAAGTTTCGAAAGAGAAATTACAATTAGCTCAGCCTTCTGTCAAATACTTAGGTCATTTAGTCTCTACAAAAGACATTTCTATTGACCCCAAGAGAAAAAAAAGTTATTGCAACATTTTCTCAGCCTAAGACAAAGAAATAATTAAGAGGATTTTTAGGATTCTGTGATTATTGTCGGGCCTGAATTCCTAACTCTTCTCTCATGGCTCAGCTTTTATACAAATATTTAAAAACATCTGAGCCTGATGCATTCTGTCTTACACCCAGAAGATGAAGCAGTGGTAACTAACTTGAAAAAGGCTTTGACTAACATGCCTGCTTTGGAGTTTCCTAACTACCATTTAAACTTTTCCCTTTTTGTACATGAAGTTTCTAGTAATACATTAGATGTTCTAACATAGAAACATGAGGGACAAAATAGGTCTCTAGGTTATCACAGCTTACAGCGAGAGCCTGTGACCAGAGCTTACTCCCCTTCCCTTGTCTTAGGGCTGCAGCCACTAGAGCAAAACTAGTAGAAAACATGACAGATACAGTTTCGGGAAACGTTTTAGATATGTGTACCACATGCTGTATTTGCTTTACTTAATTCTGCTTAACCCAACATTTATCTGCCAGCAGACTCACTTCTTATGAAGTTCTTCTTCTGGCAGCCTCCAATACTAAATTACACATGGTGGCTATTTTAAACCCCTTCTCCCTGCAACTGATAAGGATGATTGCCCTTTTCATGATTGTTTGGACTTAACTAAGCAGCTTCTGACTCTCCATAGTGACTTAAAAAAAAACTCCTTTGGCAAACACTGATATGATATTATTTATAGATGGCTCTTATTTGAAACCAACTCCTAACTTTCATTATCAGGCTGGTTATGCTGTTACAACTTCTACCAAAGTCTTTGAAAGCCATTCTCTTCCTGAAGCTACCTCAGCCCGTCAAACTGAGCTTATTGCTCTTACCAGAGCATGCAGACTTGCTAAAGGGAAAGCCGTGAATATTTTTATCAATTCTCATTATTATTTTGGAATTATACATGATTTTGGGATATTATAAAGACAAAGAGACTTTTTAACCTCTTCTAGTAATGCTATTAAAAATGGGGCTTTAGTAGCAGACCTATTAGATGCCTTGCTGTTCCCTCCTAAAATTGCTGTAATTAGAATACAGGCTCATCAACCAAAGGGAGTGCTCCAAACTGAAGAAATTAGAGGAAATAGTCTTACCGACGCAGCTGCTAAACAGGCTACTTCCCAAATTATTGTTGCCCCTGTAGTAGCAAAAGAATGTATAGAGGGGCCTCTAGAAGAACCAATAAAGAATGGTTCCCATGAAATAACTAATACATTTGCATCCACTGAAGAGAAACTTTTGAAACATTGGCAATTGGCTCAATTAAATAAAATTGAAAGAGAAAAGATAAGGCTATTACCAAGACCCAGACACTAAGCTATGATTAGGACCGAATATTAAAATTGTTCTTCCTAAACTTTTACGTGTCCCTATGATGAGGACTCTACATGAGAACACTCAACTAGGGAGAGATAAAATTTTGAAGCTTTAAAAAAATCCTAGTGGGGAAAATTTTCTGAGGCAGCTGAGCATGTAGCCACCCACTGCTCTATCTGCCCTTGTTACAATCCTAGGAAACATCTTAAAACTTTATCTGGACAATTAACCTTCTTGGCCTATGTTTGAAATGACAATTAGATTTTATCCAGTTCCCACCTTCAAATGATTAAGAACATATTTTAGTAATGATTTATGGATTTTTGCATTAGGCAGAGGCTCTCCCCTACTGGCATGCCGCTGCTCCTTTTGTCACAAAAAACTCCTCAAAAACGTAGTACGTACTTAGGCAGTACCAAAAATTCTTTGCAGTAATCAGGGAGCTCATTTTACTGGACAGGTTATTCAAAAATTGTGTCAAATCTTCCCCGACTACCAGAAATTACATTGCCCTTACCACCCTCAGTCCTCTGGACTTGTAAAAAGAACTAATGGTATAATAAGAACCCAACTTACTAAGATCCCTCAATCCTTAGGTTTGTCTTGGACTAAGTTCTTCCTTTAGTCCTTCTTAACTTAAGAAGCATTCCTTTCAGATCTCATAAACTTACTCCTTACAAAATAGTTACTGGAAGGCTTATGATCTTTCCCTACGTTACCTCTATCAACCCTAACTTGGTATAACCTGAATTACTAAAATATTGTAAATCTTTAATGCACTACTTGAAGAAATATTTCTCACAAATTAAAGAGACACTTGAGGAAAAAAATCTGATTCTCCTCCCTTAGTTAATATTACCCCAAGAGATTATGTTTATTGAAAAAGACACCAACTAAAAGATTCTTTAAAAGCGCACTGGAGAGAGTCTTATCTAGTCCTTTTAACAAACCCTTGTGCAGCTAAGCTAGACGGAATTAATCCTTGGATTCATGTATCACAGTTAAAGAAAACTGAAACTCCTATTTGGACCTGTCAGCCAGCTGGAGATTTCAAACTCAGACTAAAGCAGTGCTCCAGTAACCAAAGGCAAACATCTTCTTTCTTTTTTTTTTAAATCTTTTCCCATACAAAAATTTTTACATACATTGTTATGTGACTCTAATTGCTCTCCCCATACTGTGACAGCACACTCCTCCTTTCCGCCCGATTCACCACGTCCATTCAGCCAGCTCCTAACCCTCTCTGCCTTCCCATCTCACCTCTGGACAGAAGCTGCCTGTTTAGTGTCTTGTATCTACTTGAGCTAAGAGGCACACTCCTCACGAGTATCACTTTATGTCCCACAGTCCAGTCCAATCCCTGTCTGAAGAGTTGGCCTCAGAAATGGTTTTAGTTCTGGGCTGATAGAGAATCCAGGGGCCGTGACTTCTGGGGTTCCTCTAGTCTCAGTCAGACCATTAAGTCTGGTCTTCTTACTAGAATTTGAGTTCTGCACTCCACCTTTCTGCTGCTCCATCTGGGACTCTCTGTTGTGTTCTCTGTCAGGGCGATCACTGGTGGTAGCCAGGCACTATTTAGTTCTTCTGGTCTCAGGCTGATGAAGTCTCTGGTTTATGTGGCCCTTTCTGCCTCTTGGGCTAATACTTTCCTTGTGTCTTTGGTGTTCTTCGTTCTCCTTTACTCCAGGTGGTTGGGACAAATTGATGCATCTTAGATGGCCACTTGCAAGCTTTTAAGACCCCAGATGCCACTCACCAAAGTAGGATGCAGAACATTTTCTTAATAAGCTTTGTTATGCCAATTGAACTAGATGTCCCCAGAAAGCATGGTCCCCAGACCCCTACCCCTGCTACTCTGTCCCTCAAAGTGTTTGATTGTATTGAGGAAACTTCTTAGCTTTGGTTTAGTCCAGCTGTGCTGACTTCCCCTGTAGTGTGTTTTGTCCTTCCCTTCACCTAAGATGATTCTTATCTATTATCTAGTTAGTAAATAACCTACACCCTCCCTCCCCACCTCCGTAACCATCAGAGAATGTTTTCTTCTGTGTTTAAACGTTTTCTTGCGTTCTTATAATAGTGGTCTTATAAAGTCCTTCTGTGACTGACTAAATTCACTCAGTATAATAAGTTTCAGCTTCCACCATGTTATATGATGTTTCACGGCTTTATTGTTGTTCTTTATTGTTGTGTAATATTCCATTGTGTGGATATACCATAATTTGTTTATCCTTTCTTCCGTAGATGGGCACTCCAGCACAATGTGGAATAAGAGTGATGATAAAGGGCATCCTTGTGTGGTTCCTGTTCTCAAGGGGAATGCTTTCAAAGTTTCTCCATTTAGGATGATGTTGGCTGTTGGCCCTGTATAAGTGCCCTTCATTATACTGAGGAATTTCCCTTCTATTCCTATTTTGTTGAGAGTTTTTATCATGAATGGGTGTTGGACTTTGTCAAATACCTTTCCTGCATCGATTGATAAGATTGTGTGGTTCTTGTCTTTTGTTTTATTTATGTAATGGATTACGTTGATTGTTTTTCTAATGTTGCACCAATGCTGCATACTTGGTATGAATCCCACTTGGTCGTGGTGCATTATTTTCTTGATATGTTGTTGAATTCTATTGGCTAGAATTTTGTTGAGGATTTTTGCATCAATGTTCATGAGGGATATTGGTCCGTAATTTTCTTTTTCTCTGGTGTCTTTATCTGGTTTTGGTATCAGGGTTATGAGGCTTCATAGAATGAGTTTGGGAGTATTCCATCCTTTTCTATGCTCTGAAATACCTTTAGTAGTCGTGTGTTAACTCTTCTCTGAAAGTTTGGTAGAGCTGTCCAGTGAAACCATCCAGGCAAGGGCTTTTTTTTTGTTGGGAGTTTTTAAGTTACCTTTTCAATCTCTTCTTTTGTTATAGGTTTATTTAGTTGTTCTACCTCTGTTTGTGTTAGTTTAGGTAGGTAGTGAGTTTCTAGAAATTTGTCCATTTCCTCTAGGTTTTCAAATTTGTTAGAGTACAATTTTTCATAGTATTCTGTTATGATTCTTTTAATTTCAGTTGGGAATGTTGTGATATCACCCATCTCATTTCTTATACAGGTTATCTGCTTCCTCTCCTGTTTTTGTTTTGTCATTTTGGCCAATGGTTTATCAATTTTGTTGATCTTTTCAAAGAATCATCTTTTGGTCTTGTTAACTCTTTTAATTGTTTTTCTATTCTCTATTTCATTTAATTCTGCTCTAATTCTTATTATTTCCTTTCTTCTGGCATCTGAGGGCTTCTTTTGCTGCTCTCTTTCTACTCGTTCCAGTTGTAGGGTTAATGTTTTGATTTTGGCCATTTCTTCTTTTTGGATGTGTGCATTTACTGCTATAAACTGACCTCTGAGCACTGCTTTTGCTGTGTCCCAGAGGTTCTGGTAGGATGTGTTTTCATTCTCATTTGATTCTATGAATTTCTTTATTCCATCCTTAGTTTCTTCTATAACCCAGTAGTTTTTGAGCAAGGTGTTGCTCAGTTTCCATGCATTTGATTTTTTTTTTTACTTGCTTTTTCTGTTGTTGATTTCTACTTTTGTGGCTTTATTGTCATAAAAGATGCTTTGTAATATTTCAATGCTTTGGATTTTGTTAAGGCTTGCTTTATGGCCTAATATGTGGTCTGTTCTGGAGAATGTTCCATGTGCGTTGGAAAAGAAAGTATACTTGGCTGCTGTTGGGAGGAGTGTTCGGTATATGTCTATGAGATCAAGTTGGTTGATTGTTGCATTAAGCTCTTCCGTTTCTTTGTTGAGCTTCTTTCTGGGTGTTCTGTCCTTCATCGAAAGTGGTGCATTGAAGTCTCCTACCACTATTGTGGAGCTGTCTATCTCTGTTTTCAGTGCTGTTAGAGTTTGTTTTATGTATTTTGGAGCCATGTCGTTGGGTGTGTAAGTATTTATTATGGTTATGTCCTCCTGGTGTATTGACTGTTTAATCATTATATAGTGTCCTTCCTTATCCTTTGTGGTGGATTTTACTCTAAAGTATATTTTGTCAGAGATTAATATCGCTACTGTTGCTCTTTTTTGAGTGTTGTTTGCTTGATATATTTTTTTCCATGCTTTGAGTTTTGGTTTGTTTGTGTCTTTAAATCTAAGTAAGATGTGTCTCTTGTAGGCAGCATATAGACGGATCATGTTTTTTTATCCAATCTGCCATTCTCTGTCTCTTTATTGGTCAAAGGCAAACATTTTCAAAGGCAAACAACCGACTCCAGGATTATGGGACAAAATTACATGCTAGCTGCTGAAATCTTGGATGTTATTTCTTATCTGTTAATATTTTAATAATATTGACTATTTTTGCTCAGTTGTGAAATTATTTCTTAATAGCATTCGTCATCGTTGTTAGTTGCCCTCAAGTCTGTTCTGACTCATAGTGACCCTATGTAGAACTGAACAAACCTTATGAATAGCAGCAGAACACTGTATGATATAGCGCTGGAAAATGAGCCCGTCAGGTTCGAAGACACTCAAAATACAACTGGGAAGAGCTGCCTCCTCAAAGTAGAGTTGAACTTAATGACATGGATGGAGTCAAGCTTTTGGGACTTTCATTTGTTGAAACACTGCCTGGTACTTGCAATTACTAATTGATTTTTGTAGCTATTTCTTATTCTGAGTTTTGCCACATCAGCAAATGATTACAATCTACCTGCCACTATGGCTCAAATCGCTAGTAGCGTTGCTGACAGAATGACAGCTCAACAAAAAACGTTAGACTCTCTTGCAAAAATTGTTTTAAATAACCAGATTGCCCTAAATTTTATTGTTACACAGCAGAGAGAAGTTTGTGCTATCACCAATAATTCTTACTGTCATGGATAAACACCTCTAGAGAAGTAGAACAAGACATGTCTAAAATAGGTCAAAGGGTCCTCCTGTTTTGATATTTTTAACTGCTTATGCCAAAGCATTGGGTCTGAGATACACTCCTTTCTGTTAGCCTGTCTCCTTTTTCTATTCATTGTGATAATTATTGTAAAACTTGTTAAATATATGATACACTGTATTTCTCATTGCCACAGCCAACCCCTGAGACATCTAGCCATGTGATGAATTATGTACCTGGAAAAAAAGCTAACTTTGCTGAGGAGAATACAGTTTAGTTCTCAAATTAGACCCTTTTATGGAGTGCCCATTTATTTCTCTAATGTGACTTTATTTGCAACACTTACCCCAGTCAGAACAAATTTACCCTGGCGACAAGTCCCAGAGATATGACAAAGTGAAATCAGATGGTGCCTGGCTACTAAAAAGTCAAATGATGCCTGGCTAGTGGGTAATCACCAAGGTCTTAAAGTCTGCGTAAAATGAGCAGCCACCTGAAAACAGTAGCATCTAGAAACTTAAAAGTTCATACAGAGCAGCCATCCCAGAGATACAAAGTCTGTGCAGAAGACAGGTATCTGCTTTGTAAGTGATCTATGGCCCCCTAAGGTTGGCTTGATCAAAAGGGGGAGATGTGTATGTGAACCTTAAAACTGAGATGCTGGCATAACTAAAATGGGTGACTTCAGACCAAAATTAAAACTCCACTTTGGATCAAACTGCAGTTTGGCCCATAGTCTTTATTCCTGCTCTTCTGAGAAGATGATTTAGCTTTTTTGTAAAAATTTAATTACTTGCAACAAAGGGTGAAGATTTTTGGCTTGCATGAAGAATCGTTTGTTAAAAGTGTTTACACAACTTGCCTCAGAGAAGATATTTTGGTCAACAGGAGGTTAGGAAATAGGATTGATAATGTTAAATAAAGACGAAGATGGGGCCTACACTTGTCTTGTAACTATGTAACCAAGATGAGGTAAACATCAATTAACCAAGTCTTAATCAAACTTCATTTTTACTCACTGAGATCTTCTCTACCATTTCCGCTGACACTTTGTAGATTAATAACTAAGATAAAGGGATAAGTCTGTTACCTTAATACAAGAGGAGAGGCAAACTGCAGCTGTGCGAGAGAACTGACTCAGTTTATTTCTGACAGAATTCTTTTTCACACAAAGCTCAGGATATAGCAAATAGCCTTGCTGATGATGTTAAGAGGAAAGTCTGGTATTTCACTACATCAATATGTAACTTGCAAAGGTTTGTTTTTGTCTCAAGTGTAATTTTAAATGATTCTTAGGACAAATTTTTTTTCCATGGAACACATTTATAAAAGTATTAGGTATATCTATAATAAAATAGAATTTATACGTGATTTTCATTAATGCTTTTAGGAATACACTTACAGTAATTCAGTAGGGATAGACACAATATTGAGGGGGAAGTTAAAAGAAGGAAGAAAGAACTGTGATGGAACTAAATAGAAAAGGGAAAGGGAATGAAAGAGAAAGAAGGAAGAATTAAAAAAAGAAAAGAAAAAGATAAGTCTGCAGAAAGTGACCAGGAAATAGAACAGCTTCACTTGTACATTTATGTCTTTAGTTTTCTAATAGTGAAGTTAGAATTGTTCCATGTGGTCCAATTTATTCTATTAATAAAATACGATGATTTAAGACATTAGAAATAGGGAATGGAAAAACATCATATTTTCCCAGCCAAACCAAACTCACCCATTAACTCTTATTTTTCTGAGGTTGGCCCCCTATGGACATTACTTTTGCCAACTGCTAGTGTCACAGAAACCACCAAAACCTCAGGTAAAAAAAGAACACTAAAGATTTTGAATTAAAGTAAATTCAAATTTGAAAACTAAATCTCTTTTTGAATCATTATGTGAGTATAGGCTACTTCTTTTTCTGACTTTTCTTCTAATTATACATTTAGGATAACATTCACTGGACCGATAAAATATATATATACAAATATATATATATATATATATATTTAAGTGTTGGAAAGATTGATCAAAGCAAAAATTCTAGGAAAAAAAAAAGCAGAAAATAAGCATACTGCTTCATCTAATTTTTCTCTCAAAAGACCTCACCGTAAGGTAGAAATAATGTATGAAATATTTTTTCATGGCTGACTTTATACTTTAGTATAGAATTCTTCTGGAAGAAGCTTATAAAGAATAGAATGTTCACAAAACAGCTTATGCAAGTACCATATAACTAATCCATGAACAATTTAGTTTCACTCAGGCATTTAGAAGGTAAATGTTATCCATTTCCATATATTTAAAGTTTTCAGCCAAAAATATTTTAACCATATAACTACAGCCTACAGAAAAAACAAATATACATAAAAGTGAAAAATGTGTTTTACAATGAATCTGTCACTGATATGATATGCAGTTAAATGGGCTGCGCTAGAGAAGGAAAGATTGGCTACTGGGTGGTTGCCAGTGATATCCTTTGACGCTTCACGGCTTCACGTGTTATCAGGCAGCCAAGGCTCTGGCAAACCCATACCAGGAAGGTGGAAAACAGAACAGATCTTACTGTCATTTATGGGGCAGGGAGGGAATGGGACATAGAACACACACTTGATCTACTGTCAAATATTTCATTTCAAAGCTGAACACAAAATTGTAGCATAGAATCAGATTACTTTTAAAGAATTTTTTCCCCTTATTTGCTTATTCTGAACTTCACAGTGGCTTTTTATGGTGGTGTAGTGGAAGGAGTGGAGTCCCTGGGAGGTCCAAATTGTTAATGTCCTAGGCTGCCCAGAGGTGCCTTGAAAGAAAGGTCTAGTGATCTATTTCCAAAAAATCAGCCTTTGAAAATCCTATGGAGCACAGTTCTACTCTGACACATGTGGGGTCTCCATGAGTCAGAAGCAACTCTATGGCAACTAGTTAGTGGAAGGAGTACTGAATTATAAAACAGAAAACCTGACCAAGTCTGGCTAGCAATGTGACCATGGGCTAGTCACTCGAAAACTCACAGCCTCTGTTTCCTTGTCTAGAAAGTGAAATGGTTGAGATTGTGGATTGTATTGAGTGACTCTTGAGTAAATCTGGCTTGTAGATGTGTTTTGCTTGGCTTTTGCAATATTACAAAGTGTTATCCAATATTTAAAAAGCACAAGATTTTACTAAAATATAGATTTTCTGCTTGTCTTGAAAAACTGGAAGATCTAGTGACTTGGGACCACCATTCTGCAAAGCAACAATATGCTGATACTGAGTGCAGCAGACCCCTTTAGATCTAATTGAGAATATTCTCTCTAGGTTGTCTCCTTACTTGCCACAGGCCTCATTCAGCCTGCTACACTTACTTCCTTTACCTGCCTAATTCTTGTAGACATTTTAGTTTTTCACCCCTGATCTAGAGCAATGTTTTCAGGGCCTTAGTCATTAGAGTATCTTATGATGAATGGAGAAGCCATGGATGGGGTCCAGCCTCTCACCAGCCTTCATCAGTTAAAGAGTTCAATTTTTATTTGTTTTACATATTAGGATCTAAAATGACCTCTGAGGCACAGATTTTAGCTGTTGTCTAAAATTTCTTTTGCCTTTTTCACGTATTAATTGAATTTTAGCTGGGCATATGACCTCTTAGGATTCCCTGGGTGGTGCAAATTGTTAAGTGCTCAGCTAGTAACCAGAAGGTTGGCAGTTTGAATCCACCCAGATATGCCTCAAGAGAAAGGCCTAGTGATTTACTTCTGAAAGATCACAACCATTGAAAACCCTAAGGAGCATAGTTCATGAGGTCACCATGAGTCAGAATCGACTCCATGGCAACATTAAAAAAAAAAAAAAAAATACGGCTACTTAGAATAAACATCCCCCAGCCTCCTTTGCATCTAGGTATAGCCATGTGACCAATTTCTGGCCAATAGGATATGAGCAGAAATAATGTGTACAATATTCAGGTTGTGCCTGAAATAGGAATGTGATTATAAGCAATCTTGGACCATGTGGACAAAGGCATCACACTAGTGATGACAGAAGCAACATGTAGAAGGGTCCTGGGTCCCTAGATGACCTCATGGAGCAGAGTGTCCCTACTAGCAATATTTGCCTACTTCTGCAGTGTTACATGAGAGAAAATTTAACTTCTGTCTTGCTTAAGCCAATGTTAATTTGAGTCTCTGATATACACATCTAAAACTGTATATGAATCAAAACAATTTTTTAGGTTTTTTCCAAGCTGCAAGATTCTCTAATTGTTTTATCCTTATGTTTGATGTTTAATTTGAATATGCTTGAGTAATTTTGACCCAAAAAAAGAGAAATCATTGTTTTAAACTTTTTGGATTACCTCCTTGAATGCTTCTTTACTGAGTGGAACTTAAATTTATTTTCATCATGCACATGGTTATATTTTAATGAAATCATTACACAAAAATGCCAGTGACCTAATGTATATTGAACAGGGAGTGCTTGTTCTGTTTCCTTCTAAATGATCAAGTGTCACGGACACCCAATGCAGTTTCATTTCATCCAGAGAATTAATTTGCCTCAAGGGAGTGGAGTCAAATCTGCAAAAGAAATGATGTGAGCTTGTTCTGCTTAACTATGTAGACGGCCAGAGTAGAAAAAAGATAAAGTTACTAAGCCACCCAAGAGAGGTCTTTGAGGTAGGCCTTTTCAGGCTCAATTTAAAATCTGGCAATGATGGTCCCTAAAACTTGGACGGCTATAACTGTTGTTATACATAAACAGAGGATTTCATTTTCCTAAGTCTGAGAAAATAGCAACTTCCATGGCAAAAAATTTTACTTTATTTAGAAAAAAGTACCTGAGTGTAGATTAGTAATGTAGCTCATCATTTTGAGTACACGTAACTGCCTTAAGAAAATTCATAGACTGTTTAAGAAAAACAAAAACAAGAAAAACTAACCTTGGACATCATTCAAAGGATGCCTGAGAAATGTTTTTAGTAAATTTAACATTCTCCCCTCCAAGAGTAAACTTATATAATGTTTGCAAGATCCTGGGAAATCTTCAAATTGTAAAATCTGGAACAAGTAATAGCCACTGCTAGAGATGATAAGATTTAGAGCTAGTTCTGATGCTACTCATGTACTCTTGTATTGGGACACGTGTGCCCAATCTATAAATATAGAAGTCTTTCTTTATGAAGAACTAATCAAGAGAATATATTTGAAGTGATATAAGCAACTCAAAACAGTAAACTACTGCTTGAGCATAAATGAATTCTTTTAGACAAACAGACCATCATGAAAAAAAGTTACAACTATTTTGCACTAATGATTTAATTTAGTTCTCAAATGTTCCAAATTTTCTCACTTAAAAATTTGGCTTAATAAAGTACAGTGGGTCCTTCTCACAATAGTTAGGCAGAGTAAAAAAAAAAAAAAAAAGGTATGAATTATCCAAAAACACATCTTTACATGTATAGAATTAAATAGAGAAACCTGTTTTTTTATGTGGATCAGATCAGAGTATCTAGAGTTAGAAGTTATTCTAAAGGCATTAAATATCTTCTGTATGCCCAGTGGCTAAAAGAACATGGTAGGGTACTTTGATTGAATCTCAGAATTTAGCATGAACTCTAAAGACTTATTGAAGAAAATCTTAATATTGCCCCTTATTTTCTGGGTGGGAAAAGGAAATAATTGATGAGAAATCAATGCCTTCCAGGAAAGTTTGTGACTAGACAGCTTATTGCAAAATAAATGCATTTAACTACTACAATAGGAGAACTTTCTTAGGCACAAACTGAAATGATAACACTGGCTATAACTCTGGATAAGACTCAATAGGAAGCTTGTTTCTATGAGGCAGAGATCAAATATTTCACTGTTATCCACCATGCGTCTGTTAGTTTGCTGTACTGTGGTGGCTTGCAAGTTACTGTGATACTGGAAGCTTTGTCACTGGTACTTCAAATACCAGCAGGGTTGCCCTTGGTGGACAGGTTTCAGCAGAGCTTCCAGACTAAGACAGACTAGGAAGAAGGACCTGGCAGTCTACTTCTGAAAAAACTGGCCAGTGAAAACCTTATGAATAGTAGGAGAACACTGTATGATGCAGTGCTGGAAGATGAGGCTCTCAGGTTGGAAGGCACTCAAAATATGACTGGGGAAGAGCTGTCCTCTCAAAATAGAGTCTGCCTTAATGACATGGATGGAGTCAAGCTTTTGGAACCTTCATTTGCAGATGTGGCACGACTCAAAATGAGAAGAAACAGTAAGAATGTCTATTAATAACCAGAACGTGGAATGTATGAAGTATCAATCTAGGAAAATTGGAAGTCATCAAAAATGAAATGGAATGCATACAGATCAATATTCTAGGCATTAGTGAACTGAAATGCACTGGTATTGGCCATTTTGAATCAGGCAATCATATGGTCTACTATGTTGGGAATGACAAATTGAAGAGGAATGGCATTGCATTCATTGTCAAAAAGAATATTTCACCATCTATCCAGAGGTACAACACTTCAATGATAGGATAATATCAAAACGCCTATAAGGAAGACCAGTTAATATGACTATTATTCAAATGTATGCACCAACCACTACTGCCAAAGATGAAGAAATTGAAGATTTTTACCACCTTCTACAGTCTGAAATTGATGAATCATGCAATCAAGATGCATGGATAATTATTGGGAATTGGGATGTTAAAGTTGGAAACAAACAAGAATTGGTAGTTGGAAAATATGGTCTTGGTGATAGAAACGACACCTGAGATTGCCTTATAGAATTTTGTAAGACCAGTGACTTATTCATTGCAAATACCTTTTTTCAACAACATAAATGGAGACATTATACATGTGGACCCCACCAGATGGAAAACACAGGAATCAAATTGACTACATCTGTAGAAAAAGACTGTGGAAAACTCAACATCATCTGTCAGAACAGGGCCAGGGGCTGACTGTGGAATAGACCATCAATTGCTCATATGTAACCTCAAGTTGAAGCTGAAGAAAATTGAAACAAGTCCACAAAAGCCAAAACATGACCTTGAGTATATCCCACTTGAATTTAGAGACCATCTCAAGAATAGATTTGACACATTGAACACTAATGACCGAAGACCAGATGAGTTGCGGGAAGACATCAAAGGCATCATACACTAAGAAAGCAAAAGGTTATTAAAAAGACAGGAAAGAAAGAAAAGACAAAAATAAATTTCAAAAGAGACTCTGAAACTTGCTCTTGAATGTACAGGTGCTAAATCAAATGGAAGAACTGATGAAGTAAAAAGCTGAACAGAAGATTTCAAAGGGCAGCTCAAGAAGACAAAGTGATGTATTATAATGAAATGTGCAAAGACCTGGAATTAGAAAACCAAAAGGAGGAACACACTCGGCAGTTTTCAGGCTGAAAGAGCTGAAGAAATAATTGAAGCCTCGAGTTGCAATTTTGAAGGATTCTGTGGGCAAAATGTTCAATGACACGGGAAGCATCAAAAATAGAGGGAAGGAATACACAGAGTCACTGTACCGAAAAGAACTATGTTCAACCATTTCAGGAGGTAGCATATGATCAAGAACTGATGGTACTGAAGGAAGAAGTCCAAGCTGCACTGAAGGCATTGGTGAAAAACAAGACTCCGGGAATTGACAGAATACCAACTGAGATGCTTTGACAAAAGGATGCAGTGCTAGAGGGGCTCCTTTGTCTATGCCAAGAAATTTGGAAGACAGCTACCTGGCCAACCAACTGGAAAATATCCATATTTGTGCTTATTCAAAAGAAAGATGATCCAACAGAATTCAGATATTATTGAACAATATCATTTAATATCACACGCAAGTAAAATTTTGCTGAAGATCATTCGAAACTGGTTCCAGCAGTACATTGGCAGGGAACTGCCAGAAATTCAAGCTGAATACAGAAGAGGACGTGGAATGAGGAACATCATTGCTGATGTCAGATGGATCTTGGCTGAAAGCAGAGAATACTAGAAAGATGTTTAACTGTGTTTTATTGACTATGCAAAGGCATTTGACTGTGTGGATCATAACAAACTATGCATAACATTGTGAAGAATGGGAATTCCAGAACACTTAATTGTGCTCATGAGGAACCTGACCAAGAGGCAGTTACTCAAACAGAGCAAGGGCATACTGCACGGTTTAAAATCAAGAAAGGTTTATGTCAGGGTTATATCTTTTCACCATGCTTATTTAATCTGTATGCTGAGCAAATAATCTGAGAAGTTGGGCTATATGAAAAAGAATGTGGCATCAGAATTCACGGAAGACTCATTAACAACCTGAGATATGCAGATAACACAACCTTGCTTGCTGAAAGTGAAGAGGACTTGAAGCACTCAGTACTGATGAAGATCAAACACCCCACCTTTAGTATGGATCACAACTCAACATAAAGAAAACAAAAATCCTCACAAGTCGAGCAATAAGCAGCATCATGATAAATGGAGAAAAGATTGATGCTGTCAAGCATTTCGTTTTACTTGGATTCACAATCAACACCCATGGAAGCACCAGTCAAGAAGTCAAAGGTATTACGTTGGGCAGATCTGCTACGAAAGACCTCTTTAAAGTGTTAAAAAACAAACATGTCACTTTGAGGACTAAGGTGTGCCCTAGCCATGATATTTTCAATTGCCTCATATGCATGTGAAAGCTGGACAGTAAATAAGGAGGACGGAAGAAGAATTGATGCCTTTGAATTAAGGCGCTGGCAAAGAATATTGAATATACCATGGACTGCCAGAAAAACGAACCGTCTGTTTTGGTAGAAATACAGCTAGAGCGTTCCTTGGAAGCGAGGATGATGACTTCGTCTCATGTGTTTTGAACATGTTATCAGGAGGGAGCAGTCCCTGGATAAGGACATCATGCTTGGTAAAACAGAGAGTCAGCAAAAAAAGGAACATCCCCCACAGGATGGATGGACTCAAGCATAACAACAATTGTGAGGATGGCACAGGACTGGACAGTGTTTCCTCTGTTGTACATAGGTTGGCTATGAATTGGAGCCAACGCGACGGCACCTAACAATGACAACATCCAACTTTTCTACCATTTATGACACTAGCTGCTCCCCCCACAGCACTCTTTATCTATTAGTTTCTATAATTCATTGTAATGATCACAGAGAACTCATAAGAACACCATAACCGTAATAACTTTAATAACAGAGAAGGATATAGACAAAGGTATAAACAGGAAAATGCACAGTGTAAGGTCTGGGAGGGGTCCCTGGAGTCTTGTCTCAAGGGGACCTGATTACCTTCCCAGGAACAGATGTTTACTCTTGTCAGTCAGGAAACCTTTCAATCAGGAACCATTCTATGTTATCACACAGTGGATTCTGCTTTCTGCTGCTCCTTTCAACTGGCTCCTTGCTCACAGCTGGGGTTCTGCCTTTACACTTTGCTGCCACCATCTGATCTGCTTATTGTCTCTCCCTCTTCTGATACATCACAGCTACTGCCTCTGTTGCCATTGCAGGTTTACCAGGTCTGGGATGTTCTCAGTGCAGGGCCCCAGATCCAAAGGATGTGATCCTCCACTGGCTGTCCTTGATCATAAGACTCCATCTGAGCCTCCCTGTTCTAGGGTTTTAATCAGTCAATGGATGGGCCCTCAAGCCAATTCAGGTAAATGTCAGCTATTGGGTGGGCTCTCCGGCCAATCTGGATAAAAGTCATTTACCAGGCAGGGCTTCCCAGCCAATCCAGGTAAAGGTTGGTTACTAAGTAGGGGTCCCAGCCAATCCAGGTGAAAGTCAGTTACTGTGTGGGGCTCCCCAGCCAATTTGAGGGGCCCCCAGACAATCCAGGTACAGGTAAAGGTCAGCTGGGTGGGGTCTCAGAAACTAGGACCAAAAGGCCAAATAACTTTTTGGTAAGGTGATTCCACACCATACAACTATGAAACATCCTTTCTTAAAATATTTAAAAGTAATTTAGAGAGCCTTTGATCTCAGATATTTATGTGTTATTTATGTTAGCATCCTGAAATTTCTAGTGTATTTATATGTATAGTATAAAAGAGAAGGAGCCTTTTTGTACCGAAACAGTTATGATTTGGGTTCTGGTCTTAGTGACTTATCTTTAATTTTGGTAGGTCCTTTAGCTTCTCCATGCCTCAGTTTCCCCACCAAAACAATGGAGATATATGCTTTCCTAGCTGTTGTCTTTGGATGTTATCATGAGAAAATCAGATTTATCTCACATGCTATTCTACATTGGTGGGATGTGGTAAATAGCTCTTAAAGTTTTGAAAAACAAAAAATAACACAAAATATCTGGGGGCTATTTTGAGCAACCATTGAAATAAGAAGCTTTATTATAAAATAAGATGCTCTATTCTAAATATAGTCAAATATTGATCCCTGTAGCAGCCATGGAAAAAGAACCCCTCAAAGCTTCTATTGCAGGAGCATAATCAACTGATGCATAATTAACTGCTGTACTCTCTCTGAATACACCACGGCATCCATGTGGAAGCCACACCTACCATGGGTTGCTCCAAGTCTGTGACAATAATGGGAGAAATACCAAGGCAGGGCCATTCCTGGGGGTGGGGGGGAGGGCTCCCATGGCAAGAAACTTTGGCTTAAGGATTCACCAGCAACCCTGTTGAATTTCGTTAGAATTGCACAGTAGTCTAACATGCTTTCTTCCCAACTTTCTGTCTGTCCCTCTCTCCTTCACAGGGGTCAGACCTGCATCATTGTCTGACAGCTCTCCTAGCCTCTTCTGACTCTTTCCCCATTTCCCCTCAGGTGTTTTCACCTCACAGATGTTACCTCCATTAAGTCTCTTGCACGACCAATCCCATCTTGATGTCTGCTTCTACACAATCCCTTCTTGAAAAATGGTCCCTTTGAGATTGCATTGTGAGGTTTTTCTCCTATGGTTTATAATTTAGTAGCTAAGTTTCTTACCAATCTCTAGTATCCATTTACTTGGGGATAAGCAATAACTTATTTTATACCATGTAACAACACAGACATTTCCAAATGTTAAATTTTTTCTCTATAAAATACAGGAATGGTTTGTAAGAAACACATTTGATGCTTTTTATGATACTGACAATTCCAAAAGAACTTGAATAACTATCCTCTGAAGAATAATAAAGATAACATAGAAATATGCATACATGGCCATGATTTTGAGTCATTTATAACTCTTTTCTCATTCCTCCCCAAATAACTGTTTAAAAAGAAAAAGGAAAAAACAAAATCCATGAAAATTATTTTATTTCTTTATAACAAAGGTATAATGATTAGATCAGCTCACATAAGGAAAGTAAAGTGGAAATTTGAGGATAATTCAGGCACGATATTTTATGATATAATAACCCCTCTGTCATGGATTGAATTGTGTCCCCCCAAAGTATGTGTTAACTTGATTAGGCCATGATTCCCAGTATTGTGTGGTTGTCCTCCGTTATCTGATTATAATTTATGTTAAAAAGGATTAGGGCGGGATTATAACACCCTTAGTAAGGTCATATCCCTGATCCAATGTAAAGGGGGTTTCCTTGGAGTGTGGCCTGCACCATCTCTCGTCTTACAAGAGATAAAAGGAAAGGGAAGCGAGCAGAGAGTGGGGAACCTTGTACCACCAAGAAAGCAGTGCTGGGAGCAGAGTGTGACCTTTGGACCCGGGGTCCCTGCATGGAGAAGCTCCTAGTCTGGGGGAAGATTGATGAGAAGGTTGACAGAGAGAGAAAGCCTTCCCCTGGAGCTGACACCCTGAATTTGGACTTTTAGCCTACTTTACTTTGAAGAAATAAATTTCTCTTTGTTAAAGGCATCCACTTGTGGTATTTCCATTCCAGCAGTACTAGATGACTAAGATACCCTCTTTTTTATTGTTTATTAATCATCCTTATAAAAACTGTGTAATTAACTAGTAGATCATATCTTACATGGTTTATTCTATTAAATATTTAGATTGTATTTTTTTTTAACTTCTGAAAATAATGTTGCTTTGTATAGTTTTATATATTTCCTCATATTTAGAATTATTCATTTAGGATGAATTTATACGAGTGTAAGCATTAAGAATATTTTCACATGTTAAGCAATTTTTCCAAAATTTTTGAATCAGTTTACATTTCCCACTAAAATTATATGAGTTTGTTCCTTTCTCCATAGCTTTGCTAGCTGCTAACATTGTCTCCTATTAGTGGGCAACAAGATTCCTGGGTTTCTGTCTTAAGTAACTGTAGTGGGGGTACCATTTTCTGAGCCAAGTAACAGAACAGCAGGAACAAGTTGGGAGGAAAGTGTGAGCTGTAGATTTTTAAGAGCAATTTTTGCATATAATAGTGTTCATGGTGATTTATTATTATGCAAGATTACTTAACTCCTTGTCATCTTTATTTTACATAAATAAGTTTGAAATTCTTTTGATTTTAGTTAAATGGAGACTTGTGATTTGCTTTGGAGGGAGTTTCCAGTCACTCTGAATAACACGAAATAGTTTATTCATTGGAATTCCCCAGACTGATGAGAAAACATTGGGTCAAATTATGCAATTGTAACAACCCTGGAAGTGAGGTTCAAGGTTTAGCCGATAATAAAGACAAAGACATTTTAAGAGAACAGGCAATTATTTATTATCTCCAAGGAATATACAGATAAATAAATGATTCCGAGATGACTTAAAATGTTGTCAGTTTGAATATCTCTACTGTTTTTTACACATAGTGGCTTCACGTAAGTAAATGAGTTTATGGCATATTCGTATACATCTTTAGCATTAGGAGAAAGGGAATATATGAATGCATACCATCTTTCTCCAAACCATTTCTTGGAGGGGGGAAAGTAAGTGCATAAAGCAAAGAATCTGTGTAATCTTCAAAAGTATGTCTAACAAAATAAAATATAAATGACTTTGGTAAATGGTCCTGGGACACAAAACTTTTATTATATTTATACACTATGTCTTTTGGGCTCACCTACAGGCACTTAAAAAGTTGTTTGCTAAATTGTAGTTGGGAACATTTTTTGTACTTTATAACTTTCTTAATGGATCATTTGGAAACTAAATAAATTTCTATTGGGAGTATCATGTTCTCAGGTATACTAGACTGTTGAACATAATGTATGCTTCTGAAACTGGCTATGAAAACTTAAAACACTAACAGTGTTAAAGTATCTATGTCTATATTTACATCTTTATCTATAGCTATATCATCTATCAATCTTGTATATAATCATGTAGTCTTGTAGCATATGGCTGTGGTTTAATTTCATGTCCTGCAAACCTCTACATCAAATGATAGTCTGATATTACTTAGGTTTAATATTCAGCCCGTGCTTTCCTGAAAGCAAACAAACGGCTTTGAAAAGGGAAGAAAGCATGCCAGTGAATGTAGGTGAGTGGCAGGATCTTCATTGCCTAACCAGATCCCACAATGAAACGTTTCTCAAAAAAGCTTATTTTTTCTTTCCTATTAAAGCTAGAGGAGATTCGCATACAAAGCATTTGTTTTCCATCACAGGGACAGCCCAAATGGCTGACTGACTAAATAATTATGTTACTTGCACATCCAGTTTGAAGATTGGTGAATCTAGAAGTCATGTCTTTAAGGAAGGGGATTCAGAGTTGTATTTGTTACTCAGATAGCTTAAAAAAAAAAAAAAATGCTAATTTTCTGAACCCTAAGGTTTTTTGAACTAAAAACTCCTAGTTTGTTTTCTATTTAACTTGAAACAGAGTAAGAATGAGTCTTTCTGAGTAGATTTTTTCCATCCAACTCAACTGATAGGAAATTGTCAATAAGCCATAGGCATGACATTCTCAGGGTGCAGTGGGGTCTTATAACATGGTTCAGAATGAACTGCTACTTTTTAGAAGAACAGTTACCCTGGTAATAAGTCAGTTGTGAACTGTGCCACTTCTTGAGCCAAGTGATTTGTTCAATATGTTTTGGGGGCAGGGGCGGGGGCAGCGGCAAAAACTTGTCTCATGTAGAGTTGGCTCCTGTTGAATTAATTTTCAATTTTGCAATGCAGCTGATTTTAACATTTCTTGGAATTTTGCAACTTTATATTACCAGGGTTTAAATTGAAAAGAGCCCGCTATTTTGGTGACCTTTTGGGAAGTGGTCGAAAACTCATGATTGAGTCCGATCTCACCAATTCTGCAATTAGAAGTTTATTATTAGAAATCTGATAGTAGTCACTGAAGACTTGAAGTTCCTTAATTTGAGTATGTGCATCTCAACAATTATCTTTTCAACCTCCATAATTCTGTGAACTGTAAATACTGTAGAAAGGAAGCTTTTTGCACTTAAAATAGATAGGGGATGGATATGTTGTTAAGAAATAAAAGCTCTAGATGATTGAGCACTTAAGACTTACCAACCAAAGAAAGGCAAGACAAAATCCTTTTTTAAATGAATACTAACTAGAATTCTGGATCCCAAGAGAAATGGCCACTGGGGTATGTGAAGAAAGACAAAAAAATTTTTTTCCTATTTTTGGGTTAACAAAACAAAGTTTTAAAAATACATGATATTTAATTTTGGCACTGTCCTACTTTTCTTTCTATAGTTCTCTCCTGTCCTCTAGCCTCAGTCCTTACCATCAGTTGCTTTCATGTTGGCTGGACAGAATGTGTACTAGAGTAGAACCATGCTCCATAGGGTTTTCAATGGCTGATTTTCTGGAAGTAGATTGCCAGTCTTTCTTTCAAGCCACCTCTGAATGTACTCAAACTTCCAATATGTAGTCCAGTGTGTTAACTGTTTGTACCACCCAGGGACTCTATACTAATGTGTAATTGGCAAATAGTCACATAATCTTCAAAATGGTATTTACATTTGAAAAGAAAGATGGTTTGCTAACTGAATCTACGATTAGTATAATCCTGATGAGGAAAACAGTTTTTTGTGGAGAGTAACATAGGTGTGGTACCATTTAAAGCAGGTCTGACCTGCTTGCAGGGTGAAAGTTAGGGTCAATTCCCCAATCTGTTTTTATTTTTCACTTATTTTTTCTTCAGTTTTGCCCTATGAGCATTTTAAGAACCCAAATTTTTGTTATAATGGCTCTAAAAGCAATAAAATTGGGGAATTCTAGTTCTTAGGGTAGGGTAAAATGAAATCTACAACATCAATATTTTTCCATTTATCATGATGTTGCTTATTGGTCCAGTTGTGAGGATTTTTTTTTCTTTGTATCGAAACACTGAAGGCTGTGGTCTTTGAATTTCATCAGTAAGTGCTTCAAGTCCTCTTCACTTTCAGCAAGCAAGGTTGTGTCATCTGCATATTGCAGGTTGCTAATGAGTCTTCTTACAATCATCATGCTGCTTTCTTCTTCACATAAGCCACCTTCTCGGATTATTTGCTCTGCATACAGATTGAATAAGTATGATGAAAGGATACAATGCTGATGCACACTTTTCCTGACTTTAAACCATGAAGTATCCCCTTGTACTATTCGCATGATTGCCTCTTGATCTAAGTACAGATTCCTTATGAGCACAATTAAGTGTTCTGGAATTCCCATTCTTTGCAATGTTATCCATAATTTGTTACGATGCACACAGTCGAATGCCTTTGCATAGTCAGTAAAACACAGGTAAATATCTTTCTGGTATTCTCTGATTTCAGCCATCATCCATCTGACATCAATCATGATATTGCTTGTTGCATGTCCTCTTCTGAATCTGTCTTGAATTTCTGGCAGTTCTCGGTCGATGTACTGCTCCAACCACGTTTGATCTTTAGCAAAATTTTACTTGTGTGTGATATTAATGATATTGTTTGATAATTTCCGCATTCTGTTGGATCACTTTTTTTTAGTAGTACTTTAGATGAAGGTTTATAGAGCAAATTAGTTTCTCATTAAACAACACACAAATCGTTTTGTGACATTGGTTGCCAACTCCACAACATGTCAACACTCTCCCCTTCCTGACCTTGGGTTCCTGGTTACCAGCTTTCCTGTCCCCTCCTGCCTTCTCATTCTTGCCCTGGACTGGTGTGGCCATTTAGTTTTGTTTTGTTTTATGGGCCTGTATAATCTTTGGCTGAAGGGTGAGCCTCGGGAGTGACTTCAGCCATATTCTCAGGGTTTCTCCAGTCTCTGTCAGACCAGTAAGTCTGGTCTTTTTTTGTGAGTTAGAATTTTGTTCTACATTTTTCTCTAGCTGTCTGGGACCCTCTATTGTGATCCCTGTCAGAGCAGTTGGTGGTGGTAGCCGGGCACTATCTATCTGTGCTGGACTCAGTCTGGTGGAGGCTGTGGTAGTTGTGGTCCATTAGTCTTCGGACTAATCTTTCCCTTGTGTCTTTGGTTGTTTTCATTCCCCTTGCTCCAGATGGGGTGGGACCAGTGGAGTATCTTAGATGGCTGCTCACAAGCTTTTAAGATCCCAGACACTACTCACCAAAGTAGGATGTAGAACATTTTCTTTATAAATTATGTAATATCAGTCCAGCTAGATGTCCCCCAAGACCATGGTCCCTAGCCTTCAGCCCAGTAATTCAGTCCCTCAGGGAGTTTGGATGAGTCTGTGAAGATTCTATGGCTTTGCCTTGGTCAAGTTGTGCTGGCTTCCCCAGTATCGTGTACTGTCTTACCCTTCATCAAAGTTACCACTTATCTATTGTCTAGTTAGTATTTTTCCCTCCCCAACTCTCCCTTCCCTTTTTGCCATGAAAGATTGTAAACCTTTTCATGAGTTTTTACAGTAGTGGTCTCATACAGTATTTGTCCTTTTGTGATTGATTTATTTCACTCAGCATAATGCCGTCTAGATTCATCCATGTTGTGAAATGTTTTCCAGATTCATCATTGTTCTCTATTGTTGTGTAGTATTACACTGTGTACATGTACCATAGTTTGTTTATCCATTCATCTGATGATAGGCACTTAGGTTGTTTCCATCTTTTTTGCTGTTGTGAACAATGCTGCAGTGAACGTTGGTGTGCATATGTCTATTCATGTTACGGCTCTTATTTCTCTTGGGTGTATTCCTAGGAGTGGGATTGCTGGATTGTATGGTATTTCTGTTTCTAGCTTTTTAAGGAAGTGCTGTATTGTTTTCCAAAATGGTTGTACCATTTCACATTCCCAGCAGCAGTACACAATAGTTTCAAGCTCCCCTCAGCCTCTCCAGCATTTGTTATTTTCTGATTTTTTGATTCACGCCAGTAATGTTAGTGTGAGATGGTATCTCATTGTAGTTTTGATTTGCATTTCTCTAATGGCTATCGACTGTGAGCATTTTCTCATGTGTCTGTTAGCAGCCTGAGCATCTTCTTTGGTGAAGTGTCTGTCCATGTCCTTTGCTCATTTCTTAGTTGGATTATTTGTCTTTTTGTTGTAGAGGTGTTGGATTTTCCTATAGATTTTAGAGATTAGGCCTTTGTCGGATTTGTCATAGCCAAAATTTTTTTCCCAGTCTGTAGGTTCTCTTTTTACTCTTTTGTTGAAGTCTTTTGATAAACGTGTTTAATTTTTAGAAGATCAGAGTTATCTAGCTTACCTTCTGGTGTTTGTGTATTGTTAATTATGGGTTCGTATCCTATTTATGCCAAGTATTAGGGCCTCTTGCATTGACCTTATTTTTTCTTCTATGATCTTTATACTGTTCAGTTTTATTTTAGGTCCTTGGTCCATTTTGAATTAGTTTTTGTGTATGGTGTGAAGTATGGGTCTGTTTCATTTTTTTTACAGATGGACATCCAGTTTTGCCAGTACTATTTGTTAGAAAGACTGTCTTTTCCCCATTTAATAGACTTTGGGCCTTTGTTGAAGATCAGGTGACTGTAGGTGGATGGATTTACACCTGGGTTCTCAGTTCTGTTCCATTGGTCAATGTGTATATCATACTAGTACCAGGCTGTTTTGACTACCATAGCTGTATAATAGGTTCTGAGGTCAGGTAGTGTGAATCCTCCTACTTTATTCTTATTCTTCAGTAGTGCTTTACTCCGGGGCTCTTTCTTTTCCATAAAAAGTTAATGATTAGTTTTTCCATCTCGTTAAAGAATGCTGTTGGTATTTGGATCAGGATTGATTGTATTTGTAGATTGCTTTGGGTAGAATTGACATTTTCACAATGTTGAGTCTACCTATTCATGAGCATGATATGTTTTTCCATTTATGTAGGTCTTGTTTGGTTTCTTGCAGTAGTGTTTTGTAGTTTTCTTTGTATAGGTCTTTTACGTCCCTGGTTAGATTTATGCCTAAGTATTTTTTTAGGTGTATTATAAATGGTCCCCCATGCATCTGTCAGTTTGTTGTGCTGTGGGGGCTTGCCTGTTTCTGTGATGCTGGAAGATACACCACTGGTATTCAAATACAAGCAGGGTCACCCGTGTCAGACAGGTTTTGGTTTTGCTTCCAGACCAAGACTAGGAAGAAGGACCTGGTGGTCTATTCTGAAGAAATTCAGACAGTGAAATTTTTTATCAATAGCAGCAGAACATTGTCTGATATAGTGCTGGAAGATGAGTCCCTCAGGTTGGAAGGCACTCAAAGTATGAGTAGGGAAGAGCTGCGTCCTCAAAATAGAGTCAACCTTAATGATGTGGATGGAATCAAGCTTTTGGGACCTTCATCTGCTGATGTGGCATGACTCAGAATGAGAAGAAACAGCTGCCAACATCCGTTAATAATAGGAACATGGAATGTATGAACTACGAATCTAGAAAAATTTGAAATCATAAAAATGAAATGGAACATATAAACATCGATATCCTAGGAATTAGTGAGCTGAAATGGATTGGTATTGGCCCTTTAGAATCGGACAATCATATGGTCTACTCTGCTAGGAATGAAAAATTGAAGAGGAATTGTATTGAATTCATCATCAAAAAGAATATTTCAAGATCTATTCTGAAGTACAACACTGTCAGTGATAATATCCATATGCCTACAAGGAAGGCCAGTTAATACGACTATTATTCAAAGTTATGCACCAACCACTAAGGCCAAAGCAGAAGAAACTGAAGATTTTTACCAACTTCTGCAGTCTGAAGTTGATTGAACATGCAGTGAAGATGCATTGATAATTACTGGTGATTGGAATGCAAAAATTGTAAACAAAGAAGAAGGATCGGTTGTTGGAAAATATGACCTTGGTGTTAGAAAGGATGCCGGAAATCACATGATAGAATTTTGCAAGACAAAAGACTTCTTCACTGCAAATACCTTTTTCAACAATATAAATGGTGACTATACATGTGGACTTTGACGGATGGAATACACAGGAATCAAGTCGACCACAACTGTGGAAAGAGACGATGGAGAAGCTCAATATCATTAGTCAGAACAAGGCCAGGGGCCGACTGTGGAACATACCATCAATTGCTCATATACAAGTTAAATTGAAGGTAAAGACAATTAGAAAAAGTCCACGAGAGCCAAAATACGACCTTGAGTATATGCTACCTGAATTTAGAGACCATCTCAAGAATTGATTTGATGCACTGAACTCTAATAACCAAAGACCACACGAGTTGAGGAATGACATCAGGGAGATCATACGTGAAGAAAGCAAAAGGTCATTAAAAAGACAGGAAAGAAAGAAAAGACAAAAATTGTCAGAAGAGATTCTGAAACTTGCTCTTGAACATTGAGTAGCTAAAGCAAACAGAAGAAACGATGAAGTAAAAAGCTGAACAGAATATTTCAAAGGGCATCTCGAGAATACAAAATAAAGTATTATAAAGTATTATAATGACAAGTGCAAAGACATGGAGTTAGAAAACCAAAAGGGAAGAACATGGTTAGCAATTAGCTGAAAGAACTGAAGAAAAAATTCCAGCCTTGAGTTGCAATATTGAAGATTCTATGGGCAAAATACTGAACAACTCAGGAAGCACCAAAAAAGATTGTACCAAGAAGAATTGGTCTACATTCAATCATTTCAGAAGGCAGTATATGATCAAGAACTGATGGCACTGAAGGAAGAAGTCCAAACTGCACTAAATACATTGGCTAAAAACAAGGTTCCAGGAATTGATGGAATACCAACTGAGGTGTTTCAACAAATGGATGCAACACTGGAAGTGCTCACTCATCTATGCCAAGAAATCTGGAGGACAGCTACTTGAGCACTAGGCTGGAAGAGATCCATATTTATGCCTATTGCAAAGAAAGGTGATCCAACAGAATGTGGAAATTATCAAACAATATCATTTATATCACACACAAGTAAAATTTTGCTGAAAATAATTCAAAAGCGGTTGCAGCAGTACATTCACAGGAACAGCAGAAATTCAAGCCAGATTGAGAAGAGTATGTGGAACAAGGTATATCATTGCTGATGTCAGACGAGTCTTGGCTGAAAGCAGAGAATACCGGGAAGATGTTTACCTGTGTTTTGTTGACTATGTAACAACAACAACAACAACATTATAAATGGTATCGCTTCCCTGATTTCCTTTTCTTAGTTCTCTATTTGTGTGTGGATCATAACAAATTATGGATAACATTGTGAAGCATGGGAATTCCAGAACACTTAATAGTGGTCATGAGGAACCTGTACATAGGTCAAGAGGCAGTGGTTCAAACCGAACAAGGGGATACTGCATGGTTTAAAGTCAGGAAAGGTGTGCGTCAGGGTTGTATCCTTCCACCATACTTATTCAGTCTGTATGCTGAGCAAATAATCCGAGGAGCTGGACTATATGAAGAAGAATGGGGCATCAGGATTGTAGGAAGACTCCTTAACAACCTTTAATATGCAGATGACACAATCTTACTTGGTGAAAGCGAAGAGAATCTGAAGTACTTACCTATGAAGATGAAATACTACCGCCTTCAGTATGGGTTACACCTCAGCATAAAGAAAACAAAAATCCTCATAACTGGGCCAATAAGCAACATCATGATAAACAGAGAAAAGATCAAAGTTGTCAAGGATTCATTTTACTTGGCTCCACAATCAATACCAATGGACCCAGCAGTCAATAAATCAAGCGATGCATTGCATGAGGCAAATTTGCTGCAAAAGACCTCCTTAAAGTGATAAAAAGCAAAGATGTCACTTTAAGGACTAAGGAGCACCTGACCCAAGCCATGATGTTTTCAATCCAGCTCATATGCATGCAAAAGCTGGGCAACGAATAAGGAAGACCAAAGAAGAATTGATGCCTTTGAATTGCGGCGTTGGCCAAGAATATTGAATACATCATAGACTTCCAAAAGAATGAAGAAATCAGTCTTGAAAGAAGTACAGCTAGAATGCTCCTTATAAGTGAGGATGGGGAGCCTTCATCTCACATACTTTGGCCATGTTATCAAGAGGGACCAGTCCCTGGAGAAGGATATCAAAGTAAAGTAGAGGGTCAGCCAAAAAGAGAAATACCATCAACAAGATGGATTGACACACTAGCTGTAACAATGGGCTCAAGCATAACAGTGATCATGGGCATGGTGCAGAACCAGCAGTGTTTCATTCTTTGTACATTGGGTCTCTATGAATTGGAAGCGACTTGACAGCACATAACAACAACATTATAAATGGTATTGCTTCTCTGATTTCCTTTTCTTAGGTCTCTTTATTGGTGTATGGAATCCAGCTGTCTTGCTTTGAGTTGTGCCCCCCAAAAATATCTGTCAGATTGGCTGGGTCATGATTCCTAGTGTTGTATGATTGTGTAATCTGATGTGATTTCCTTATGTGTTGTAAACTCTATCACTATGATGAGATTATTTGTGATCTCTTTATTTGTTGTAAATTCTGTCACTGTGATGAGGTTATACTGATGAGGTTGACAAGATTAGATAGTGTCTTAATGCAATCTCTTTTGAGATATAAAAGAGAGAAATGAGCAGAGACACATGGGAGCCTCATACCACTAAGAAAGCAGTGCCGGGAGCAGAGGTTGTCCTTTGGACCTGAGGTTCCTGCGCTGAGATGCTCCCAGACCAAGGGAAGACTGATGCATCACAAGGAACTTCCTCCAGAGCTGACAGAGAGAGAAAGCCTTCTCCTCAGCTGATGCCCTGAATTTGGACTTGTAGCTTACCGGACTGTGAGAATATGGATTTCTCTGTTGAAGCCATCCACTTGTAGTATTTCTGTTAGAGCCACACTAGATGACAAAGACACCAGCTGATTTTTCTGTGTTTATCTTGTATTCTGCTACTCTGCTGAATCTTTCTATTAGTTCCAATAGTTTTCTTGTGGAGTATTTTGGATTATCTCTGTCTAGTATCATATCATCTACAAATAAGGATAGTTTTACTTCTTTGTTACCAATTTGGATGCCCTTCATTTCTTTTTCTTGCCTTATTGCTCTAGCTAGAACTTCCAGCATAATGTTAAATAGAAGTGGTGATAAAAGACATTCTTGTCTTGTTCTTGTTCTCAGGGGGAATGCTTTCAGTCTCTCTTCATTAAGAGTGATTTTGGCTGTTGATTTTGTATCCCACTGCTACTGAGTCAATTCTGACTCATAGCAACCCTATAGGACAGAGTAGAACTGCCCCATAGGTTTTCCAAGGAGTGGCTAGTGGAGTTGAACTGTCAGCCTTTTGGTTAGGAGCCGAAGCTCTTAACCACTGCACCACGAGGGCACTTTATTATGTTGAGAAATTTCCCTTCTATACATATTTTATTGAGAGTTTTTATCAGGAATGGGTGTTGGACTTTATCAAATGCCTTTTCTACGTTGATTGAGATGATCATGAGATGCTTTTGTTTTATTTATGTGGTGGATAACACTGATTGATTTTCTAATGTTGAACCATCCTTGCATACCTGGTATGAATCCCACTTGGTTGTGGTGTATT
>NW_004444100.1:4575235-4596206 GCF_000243295.1 Trichechus manatus latirostris | reverse complement strand
CTGAATTCTACTAACTAAAATTTTGTTGAGAATTTTTGCGTCTATATTCATGAGAGATATTGGTCTGTAATTTTCTTTTTTTGTGATGTCTTTGCCTGATTTTGGTATCAGGACAATGCTGGCTTCATAGAACAAATTTGGAAGTATCCCTTCCTTTTCTGTGTTCTGAAATAGTTTTTGAGTAGTACTGGTGTGAGCTCTTCTGTGAATGTTTGGTAGAATTCTCCAGTGAAGGCGTCTGGGCCAGGGCTTTTTTGTTGTTGTTGGGAGTTGTTTTTTTGTGACTTTTTATATCTCTTCTCTTGTTATAGGTTTGTTCAGATTTTTGACTTCAGTTTGTGTTAGTTTAGGTAGCTAGTGTGTTTCTAGAAATTTGTCCATTTCTTCTAGGTTTTCAAATTTGTTGGAGTGTAGTTTTTTGTAGTACTCTGTTATGATCTTTTTTATTTCAGTTGGGTCTGTTGTAATGTCCCCCATTTCATTTCTTATTTCTGTTATTTGCTTCCTCTTCTGTTTTTCTTTTGTTAATTTGGCCAGTGGTTTGTTGATTTTGTTGATCCTTTCAAAGAACCAACTTTTGGTTTTGTTGATTCTTTCTATTGTGTTCCTATTCTCTATTTCATTTATTTTTGCTCTGATCTTTATTATTTCCTTTCTTCTGGTGGCTGTGGGCTTCTTTAGCTATTCTCTATTTGTTGGAGTTGTATAGCAATGTTTTGATTTTGTCCTTTTCTTCTTTTTTGATGTGTTCATCTATTGCTATAAATTGACCTCTGAGCATTGCCTTTGCTGTGTCCCAAAAATTTTGGTATGATGTGTTTTCATTCTTGTTTGATTCTAGGAATTTTTTAAATTTCATCTTTGATTTCTTCTATTACCCAGTCGTTTTTAAGCAGGGTGTTATTCAGTTTCCATAGATTTGATTTTTTTCCCTTGCTCTTCCTGTTATTAATTTCTACTTTTACGGTGTTGTGATCAGAGAAGATGCTTTGTATTATCTCAATATTTTGGATTTTGTTGAAGGTTGCTTTGTAGCCTATGATGTATTCTATTCTCGAAAACGTTCCACATGCATTGGAAAAGAATATGTACTTTGCTATTATTGGGTGGAGTGTTCTTTATATGTTTATGAGGTCAAGTTGGTTGATTGTGGTCTTTAGATTTTCTGTATCTTTGTTGAATTTCTTTCTGGATGTTCTCTCCTTTACTGAGAGTGGTGTGTTGAAGTCTCCTACTATTATCGTGGAACTATCAGTTTCTCCTTTCATTGCTGTTTTAGTTTGTTTTATGTATTTTGGAGCCCTGTCATTGGGTGTGTAGGTATTTATTATGATTATGTTCTCATGGTGGATTGTTCCTTTAGTCATTATATAGTGTTCTTCCTTGTCTTTTATGGTAGATTTTGTTTTAAATTCTATTTTATCTTAGATTAGTACTGCTACTCCTTTTTTTTGGTTGCTGGTTGCTTGATACATTTTTTTCCTTCCTTTGACTTTTAATATATTTATATCTTTGTGTCTAAGGTGTGTCTCTTGTAGACAGCATATTGATGAGTCATGTGTTTTAATCCATTTTGTCAATCTCTCTCTCTTTACAGGTGCATTTAAGCCATTTACATTTAGCATGATTATCAATAGGTGTGAGTTTACTACTGTTGTTTTGCAGCGCTTTTCTATGGTGCTGATGTTTTCTTTGTTCCTTTTACTCTCATGTGCTAAGTTCCTTTTGTTTGTGGATTTTCTTTTGTTTCTTTCTTTTTGTAGATTTTGTGTTTACTGAAACTTTATGTGCTTTTTCTTTATGTTGGTGAGTAGGTTTGTTAACTTTCTTTGTGGTTATCTTTAACTTTACCCCTATCTTCCTTAGTTTGAACCAGTCTTATTACTTGATATCACCTTGACTTCCTCTCCATTTGAAAGTTCTATACCTGCACCGTTTACTCCCTCTTTTATTGTTCTGACATTGTTGTCATTCACAGATTGATGTCTCTGGTTCCCTTTAATAATTCTTGTAAGTTTGGTTTGGTTTTTACATATTCCCTTAATTTCTGTTTATCTGGAAATGTCCTAATTTTGCTATGATATCTGAGTGAAAGTTTTGCAGGATGTATTATTCTCGGTTGGCAGTTTTTTCTTTCAAGATTTTTTATATGTCATCCAATGCCTTCTTGTCTGCATGGTTTCTGTGCAGTAATCAGAGTTTAGTCTTATTGTTTCCCCTTTGTATGTGACTTTTTGTTTTTCTCAAGCTGCTCTCAATATTCTTCTTTGTCTTTGGTTTTAGCGAGTGTGATTATGACATGTCTTGGTGATTTTCTTTTGAGGTCTATCCTATATGGGGTTCATTGAGCTTCTTGGATAGTCGGCTTTTCATCTTTTGTGATATTAGGGAAGTTTTCTGTCAGGAAATCAATGATTCTGTCTGTGGTTTTCGTTTTCTCCCCTGTTCTGCAACTCTAATCACAAGCAAATTTTTGCCTTCGATTGTATCCCACATAGTTTTTAGGGTTTCTACATTTTTCTTCATTCTTTTCTCTGATTTTTCCTCAAACAAAGTGATATTCAAGGATTTGTCTTCAATTTCATTGATTCTGTCTTCCGTTGTTTCAAATTTACTCCTAAAATCTTCTATTGCAGTGTCCTTTTCAGAAATTTTATTTATCTTATGAATTTCTAGTTGCTGTTTTTGTATGTTGTTTTCTAGTTGCTTATTTATTTTGACATTTTGTTACTGTATTATTTTTCTGAATTCTTCCATTGCTTTGTTTTGTTTTCCCTGATTTTGTCTGTATTTTCCATTATTTTTTCTATTTTTTCCTAATTTATATCTGCATTTTATTTCATCTCTTGGGGAACCCTGAATATCAGAGTTTTGAATTCCTTATCAGGTAATTCCAGTGCCTTTTCTTCTAGCAGAAGGTAATCTGGTGTTTTATTTTCATCACTTTCTGGAGCCATCTTGTCCTGTTTTTTAAAATGTTTTTATATTGTCTGCTGTCTCCGGGATATTCCATAATTATTTTCTTTGTTTATTGATTGTAGATTTGTTTGTTTCATCCTGCTCTTTTGTTTTATTTGCTTATGTCTGGGCAGGCCGGTTGAATGTTTTGTTGCTTGCTTAACTGTGGCATGATACTTCTGACCACCTTGTCCAAGTGTGCAGGGCTGGCCACTCAGCTACGATGCAGCCTGGTGGGTCCAGCGGTGGTGGGGGGCAGGAATGGGTAGTTTGCAGCATGAACTGGGGCTGACGGAATGGGGCCAGGGTGTCATGCAGGACACTGTCTTAGTTATCTAGTGCTGCTATAACAGAAATAGCACAAGTGGATGGCTTTAACAAAGAGAAATTTATTTTCTCACAGTTAAAGTAGGCTAAAGTCCAAATTTCAGGGCATCAGTTACAAGGGAAGGCTTTTTCTCTTTGTCAGCCTTCTCATCAATTTTTCCCCAGACTAGGAGCTTTTCCACTCAGGGACCCTGGGTCCAAAGGACACTCTCTGCTCCTGGCACTGCTTTTTTGGTGGTATGAGGTCCCCAATTCTCTGCTTGCTTCCCTTTCCTTTTATTTCTTGTAAGGTAAAAAAGTGGTGCAGGCCACACTCTAGGGAAACTCCCTTTACATTGGATCAGGGATGTGACCTGGGTAAGGGTGGTGTTACAATCCCATCCTAATCCTCTTTAACATAAAATTACAATCACAAAATGGAGGCCAACCACACAATTCTGGGAATCATGGTCCAGCCAAATTATACCCACGTTTTTTGGGGGACATAATTCAAACCATGACAGACAGGGTCTGGTGGACTGCATCACTGCTGCTCAGGGACAAGGCACTTGGCACACATGGGTCACCTTTCTTTTGAATGGGTACAACTATGGATCTCTTCCAGTTGGTTGGCCCGGTAGCTGTCTTCCAAATTTCTTGGCATAGACAAGTGGGCATTTCCAGTGCTACATCCATTTATTGAAACATCTCAATTGGTATTCTGTCCATTCCTGGAGCCTTGTTTTTTGCCAGTGTAGCTTAGACCTTTTCTTTCAGTACCATTGGTCCCAGATCATTTTACTTGGGTCGGCAATCAACGCCTGTGGAAGCAGCAGTCAAGAAATCAAATGATGCATTGCACTGGGCAAATTCTGCTGCAAAAGATCTCTTTAAAGTGTTAAAAAGCAAAGATGTCACTTCGAGGGCTAAGGTGCATCTGACCCAAGCCATGGTGTTTTCAATTGCCTCATGTGCATGTGAAAGCTGGACAATGAATAAGGAAAACCAGAGAAGAACTGACACATATGAATTATGGTGTTGGTGAAGAATACTGAATATACCATGGACCACCAGAATAGTGAACAAATCTGTCTTGGAAGAAATACAGGCAGAATGCTCCTTGGAAGCGAGGATGGTGAGACTTCATCTCATGTACTTTGGACATGTTATTAGAAAGGACCAGTCCCTGGAGAAGGACATCATGCTTGGTAGAGTAGAGGGTCAGCAAAAAACAGGAAGACTGTCAACTATAGGGATTGACACAGTGGCTACAACAATGGGCTCAAGCATAACAATGATTGTGAGGATGGTGCAGGACAGGACAGTGTTTAGTTCTGTTTTACATAGGGTCACTATGAGTCGGAACTGACTCGTTAGCACCTAACAACAACATAACAGGGTAGGGTATGGATGGGCTGGTAATTTGTATGTATGGGTAGATTACATGTTAGCTGTTTGTAAGTATGAAAACTGTCTAATTATAACAGAGTAGGGAGATAAACTGTTTACCAAACAGTCATACAAAGAGATTTTTGCATGTAAGGTAGTTAGGAAGTTCAAGTTTAACTGATTTTTTTTACATGCTGTTGTTGTTGTTAGGTACCATCGTGTTAGTTCTGACTCATAGTGACCCTATGTATAACAGAATGAAACACTGCCTGGTCCTGCACCATCCTCAAAATCGTTGCTATGTTTGAGCCCATTGTTAAAGCCACTGTGTCAATTTATCTCATTCAAGGTCTTCCTCTTTTTTGCCGACCTTCTGCTTTACCAAGCATGCCGTCCTTCTCTAGGGACTGGGACTATGTAAAAAAACAAACAAACAAACAAAAAACCTATTTTTTTTACATAGGTTGTTTAAATACTGCAGCATGCTTATAAAATAATAAAGCATGATAAATTTGAATAGAGTTCAGATATAAAAGCTGGCTCTTTGAAATTACATAAATGATTCATCCATGTACGATGTGATAATCAATCATATTTCAATTGAGAGAGAAGATTCTATAATTCTCTGTTCCCTCTACCCCCTTTTCTCCTGTGTGTTGAAAATTGTATCACATATTTAATAATCTTTTAGTTACTTTGAATGCCCAAATAGAATGTCATGTCATGTCACAAGATCGTCAACTCAGTAAATATTGCCTTAAGAACAAAGAATTAGTTTAACAGCAATGGAACATACTGACCCTAACATTGACTTCATTGTAGAAAAATGCTCTTTGTGCATGGTAGCAGTAAAGCAAATCCAACATTGTGTATATAAACTGGGCTGGAAGGAGAAAGACTGGAAATCAGGAGAAGTGATAGATGGTTATAGAAGAAATGACTAGATACCAGATTCCTCTCTATAAAACCTCCACAATATGTAGGTTTTTCTTGGCTTGGAGAAAAGAGTTTTACATGCAGTAGTACCCAGTGCTTTTCAATGGTGATAATGGGAAAATAAGGGTTCAACTTCTTTTTAAAAGGGTCCTTGAGATGTTTAAGATTTGCTAACAAATTTTCTCTTAACAAAACACATAACAAATATTTTAAAATTTAACTAGGTTGAATATGTATATAATTAAAAAAAAAAAAAAAAAACTGTTGCCGTCAAGTTGATTCTGACTCATAGTCACCCTGTAGGACAGAGTAGACTGCCGCATAGTGTTTCCAAGGAGCAGTGGTGAATTCGAACTGCTAACCTTTTGGTTAACAGCCATAAATCTTAACCACTGCACCATATAGATTCCCTATATATGAGCCTTATTCATAGGTAATATAGTAAGCTAAATGTCTTCCCTAAAAACATTTCCCTTCTGGATTCTTCAGGGTCTAAAATTCCATTATTAAAGATACATAGTTTTGAGTTAAGTTTTTTGTTTTTTCCTGTTGTTTTCTTTCAAAGTCCCAATACTTGTAAAAGGGAAAATTTATGAAGGGTTATGGCTTAAGGATCACATCTAAATTCATTTGTTCATTGCATCAGGAAAAAAAAAAAAAACAACTATTGAATGTCTATATGTGTCAGGTACTGCACTAGCACTGAGGATACAAAAGGGAACAAGCTAAGGTTCCTGCCTTCAAGGGGCTAATTCGTATCATATCATCTTTCCTTATAAATTGGCTGTAGTTTCCAATTTTTTCAGTTCTATCAACAGTACTGCCATTTTTGCAGGCAACGGAATTTTTCCTGACGAATCTCCCCAGGACTAACCATACTATTCCCTTCTTAAAAGCCCATTGAGTTGAAGTCAAAGTCATACAGTTTAACACTCAATTGTTCTCTAATGATTCAACATGTGATAAAGTTGCTTCCCAGCTACATTATAAAATGCTTAAGGGCAAAGTTCACTTTTGGCCTCTTTTAGATCTTATAGACCAGAAGTTATCCAAATGCAGATCCCATAACAATCCCATCAGGCGAATCTCATTTTGCGAAAGTTTGGGAACCACTGCTGTATACCATTGTGTCTCAAAGTTTAATATGCTTACAGATAACCTAAAGATTAGGTTAAAATGCAGGTTCCAATTTAGTTGGTCTGAGGATTCTGCATTTTTAACAAACTCATAGATAAAGCTGATAATAATTCTTTAGGAAGTAGTCTGGAGGTCAAATAAATAAAGCTTATATTCCCAAGCACAGTGCTAGGACCATGTGGAGATGTTCAACAAATAATTAGTGATTTCAGTCAAGAACATCTTATTGTGAATTGGCTTATACAACTGATTGAATAAGTGTGTCTACAGCTAAGGACTCCTTGCGTGGCATGAATGGTTAAGCACTCCATTACTAGCCTAAAGGTTGGCGATTCGCACCCACCCAGAGTCACCTCAGAAGACACCTGGAGATTTGCTTCTGAAAGGTCACAGCCTTGAAAACCCTATGTAGCAGCTCTTCTCCGTACACACGAGGTGGCCACAACTTCGTAGCCACTAACAACAACAACCTACAGCTGAGAGAAATGACATTAAGAAGAATGGGGACCACAGGGGCAAAGGAATAAAATTTATATATGTAACAATTTTAACAAAATGGCTGCTTGAGCCCCCAAAGAGACACATCTTAAAGTCTTACTTTGTTTTCTAATTTCTCTTACATCTCGTGTCTGAATGTGACTGTAAACCCAAGCAAATAAATCTTATCTGTGAAAAAAAAAATCCATAAGATTTATCACAATATGTAGTAACTTATTTGACATGTTGTGTTGTTGTGTTGTTGTTGGGTGCCGTAGAGTTGGTTTCAATTCATACCGACCCTGTGTACAACAGAACAAAACACTTCCCGGTCCTACCACATACTCACAGTCGTTACTATGTTTGAGCCCATTGTTGCAACCACTGTCTCAATCCATCTCATTGAGGATCTTCCTCTTTTTCGCTGACCCTAATTATTTGCTCAGCATAATATGTATGGTGAAAGGATACAACCCTGATTTACACCTTTCCTGATTTTAAATCATGTGATATCCTCTTGTTGTGTTTGAACGACTGACTGTTGGTCTATGTACAGGTTCCTCATGAGCACAATTAAGTGTTTTGGAATTCCCAGTTTTCACAGTGTTATCCATAATTTGTTATGATCCACATAGTCAAATTTCTTTGCATAGTCAACAAAACACAGGTAAACATCTTTCTGGTATCCTCAGCTTTCAGCCAAGATCCATTTGACAGCAGCAGTTATACTCCTTGTTCCATGTTCTCTTTTGAATTCAGCTTAAATTTCTGGCAGTTCTCTGTCATTGTACTGTTGCAACCGTTTTTCAATTATCTTCAGCATAATTTTACTTGCATGTGATATTGAAGACATTGTTGATAATTGCATATTCTGTTGGATCACCTTTCTTTGGAATGGGCACACATATAGATCTCTTCCAATGAGCAAGATAGCTGTCTTCCAAATTTCTTGGCATGGATGAGTGAACGTTTCCAGTGCTGCATCCATTTGTTGAAACATTTCAGTTGGTATTACGTCAGTTTCTGGAGCCTTGTTTTTTGCCAATGCCTTCAGTGCAGTTTGGACCTCTTCCTTCAGTACCATTGGTTCTTGATTATATGATACCTCCTGAAATGGTTGAACATCTACCAGTCATTTTTGGTACAGTGACCCTGTATTCCTTCCATCTTCTTTTGATGCTTCCTGCATCATTCAATATTTTGCCCATAGAAATTTCAATATTGCAGCTCGAGGCTTGAGTTTTTTCTTCACTTCTTTCCGATTAAGAAATGCCGAGCGTGTTTTTCCGTTTTGTTTTTCTAATTCCAGGTCTTTTTGCACATTTCGTTATAGTACTTTACTTTGTCTTCTCGAGCCACCCTTTGAAATCTTCTGTTCAGCTCTTCATCATTTCTTCCTTTCACTTTAGCTACTCTAGAATAAGTTAAAGAATCTCTTCTGACATCCATTTTTTTCTTTTCTATCTTTTTTATATAACGTTTTGCTTTAATCATGTATGGTGTCCTTAATGTCATCCCACAACTCATCTGGTCTTCAGTCATTTAGTATTCAGTGTGTGAAATCTATTATTGAGATGGTATCCAAATTCAGGTGGGATATACTTAAGGTTGTGTTCTGATTCTTGTGGGCTTGTTTTAATTTTTTTAGCTTCAACTTGAACTTGCATATGAGCAACTGATGTGTTCCGCAGTCAGCCCCGTCTTCGTTTTAATGATGATATTGATCTTCTCCAAAGTTTCTTTCCACAGATTCCTGTTTATTCCATCTGACTATCCATGTGTATAGTCACCGTTTATGTTGTTTTAAAAGATATTTGCAAAGAATAAGTCATTTGTTTTGCAAAATTCTATCATGCAGTCTCAGGTGTCATTTCTGTCACCAAGGCCATATTTTCCAACTACTAATCCTTCTATATTTCCAACTTTTGAAATTCTGATCACTGGTTATTATCAATGCATCTTGATTGTATGTTCAGACTGCAAACATTGGCAAAAACTTCAATTTCTTCATCTTTGACATTATTGTTTGGTGTGTAAATTTGAAAAATAATCATATTAACTGCTCTTTCTTGTAGGGGTGTGGATATCATCCTATCTCTGACAACATTGTCATGGATTCAATTATGCCCCCCCCCCCCGAAAAAAAATGTGTGTATCAGTTTGGCTGGGCCATGATTCCCTGTATTGTGTGATTTTCCTATATGTTGTAAATTCTGCCTCTGTGATGTTAATGAGGGAGGATGAATGGCGGTTGTGTTAGTAAGGCAGGACTCAATCTACAAGACTGGATTGTGTCCTGAGGCAATCTCTTGAGATATAATGGACAGAAGTGAGCAGAGAGACAGGGAGACCTCATACCACCGAGAAAGCAGTGCTGGGAGCAGAGTGTGTCCTTTGGACCTGAGGTCCCTGCATGAAGAAGCTCCTAGTCTGTAGAAGATTGATGAGATGGTTGACAAAAAGAGAAAGCCTTCCCCTGGAGCTGACACCCTGAATCTGGACTTTTAGCTTACTTTACTGTGAAGAAATAAATTTCTCTTCGTTAAAGCCATCCACTTGTGGTATTTCTGTTACAGCAGCACTAGATAACTAAGACAATTGTATTTTAGGATAGATCTTGAAATGTTCTTTTTGACTGTGAATGTAACACCGTTCTTCTTCAGTTGGTCACTCCTGGCATAGTAGACCATATGATTGTCAGATTTAACATGACTAATACCAGGCCATTTCAGCTCACTAATGCCTAGGATATCTATCTTCAAGTATTCCGTTTCATTTTTGACAACTTCCAATTTTCCTAAATTTATACTTCTTAACGTTGCACATTATGATTATTAATGGATGTTTGCAGTTGTGTCTTCTCATTTTGACTTGTGTCACATCAGCAAATGAATGTCCTGAAAGCTTTACTCCATCCAAGTCATTAGATTGCCTCTACTTTGAGGAGGCAGCTCCTCCCCAGTCGTACTTTGAGTGACTTCCAACCTGAGGGGCTCATCTTCTGGCACTGTATCAATACTTTTCTGCTATCCATAAGATTTTCACTAGTCAATTTTTTTTTCAGTAGTAGATTGCCAGGTCCTTCTTCCAAATCTTAGTCTGGAAGCTCAGCTGAAATCTGTCCATCTTGGTGACCCTAAAGATACTTGAAATAACAGTGGCATAGGTTTCAGCATCACAGCAACACACAAGCCACCATAGTACAACAAACTGAAGACAAGTGTTTGTTACTTGATGTAGGTTGTTAAGTTCAGTTCTCTCAGACTCTTCCTTTTTGGTACAGAAACAAGTTATCTTTCTGTTTAATTTTAAAGCACAGCTCTAAAAATTGTTGAGCTTCTGCAGTTTGTGTTCTTGAAACAATTAAAAAAAGCTGTTCTAAATACTGTCCTTAGTGGAATATAGTAGTTGAAAGGCAAACGAAGAGAAGAAAATGTTTATTCTGGAAGAACCAGCTGGTGCCAAGAAGTACATGGTTAGTCAAAAGTTTTTTCAGGGATACATGACTGCAATAGTGTCCATCGTGTTCTGGCCCTGATGAGTTCTATATTAAACTATGACAATAGAATCCCTGTTTATCTGCTATTTCAGAACTACATTTAATTTTCTTAACACAAAACACTGTCATGCTTGGTACATGGTGCACTCACCAAGCAGTCAAAAACAATTACATGAATGGTTTGGACAAAGTCATCTTTTTACACTTTGTGCACATTGAAAAAACAAGTTCAAATAAACCTCAAACAAGACTTAAATTTAATAGTGAATGGGTTTTATATTTCATGAGACTCTTAAGTAAATACAACTAACATCTACAGCATGTTACTCTACGTCTGTCTCAAAGTTGGAATAAGCAATTTCTTAAATGATCCACTTTTGCCAAGATCTATAAATGTTAAGAACCACTTTGAATTTAAGGCAGAAATGATGCTTTTATTCGGATTTTTAAAAAATATTTTATTGTGTTTTAGGTGAAAGTTTACAGAGCAAATTAGTTTTCCATTCAACAAATTGAACACAAAGTGTTCCATGACATTGGTTGCAATCCCCACACTGCGTCAGCACTCTCCCCATTTCTACCCTGGGTTCCCTATTTCCTTTTGTCTGGTTTTTCTACCTGTTCCTGCCTTCTCATCTTTACTTTTGGCCAAATGTTACCCTTTTGGTCTCATATAATTTTTTGTTCTACGGAGCATGTTCTTTTGGGGTGTTATTGTTTATTTAATAGCCTTGTCTATTGTTTGGCTGGAAGGTGGTTTCTTGGAATGAATCCAGTTCCGAGTCAGAGGGGTGTCTTAGAGCCATAGTCTCAGGGGGTCCGCCAGTCTCTCTCAGACCAGGAAGTCTGGTCTTTTTTTTATGAAACCGATTTTTTTGTTCTACATTTTTCTTCCACTCTGTCTGGGACCCTCTATTGTGATCCTGGTCACAGTAGTCAGTAGTGGTAACCAGGCACCACCTAGTTCTTCTGGTCTTGGGGTCATGCAGGCTATGGTGCACAAGGTCCATTAGTCCTTTGGACTATTTGCTCCATCGAGTCTTTGGTTTTCTTCACTCTCTTTTACTCTGAACAGGAAGAGACCACTAGTTGTATCTCAGATGGCCGCTGGCAAGCTTTTAAGACCCCAGGCGCAATTCACCAAAGTAGAATGTAAACCCAAACCCATTGCTGTCAAGTCGATTCTGACTCATAGTGATCCTATAGGACAGAGTTGAACAGTCCTGTAGGGTTTCCAAGGAGTGGCTGGTGGATTCGAACTGCTGACCTTTGGTTAGCAGCCGAGCTCTTAACCACTGTGCCAACAAGGCTCCACAGTAGGATGTAGAACATTGTTTTTATGTACTGCGTTAAGTCCTCCATATTAGGAATTTTTTTTTTTTTTTTTAAATCATGAAGAGGAGAAAAGGACAAAAGTAACATGATTTCCCTTCAGTGACTCAGGTTTATGGAAGCCTCTCCAATAATTTCACCTCTAACAGCTGCAGGACTTGTTCACAAGGGCAGGGATGAACATTCAGTTTAGGAACCAGCTGTGTGATTCAAAGCAAAAGTAAGTGGACAAATTATACCCCAGGTCGAACCAGAACTGAATTCTTTCCATGGTTTTAAATCATCTGGAAAATATTTTTAATACTGCCCCCTCCCCTTTTATGTATCCTATCTTTTCACTTATTTCTATCCAAAATGAATGAGAAAAAAAAGAAAAGCTGAAATATCACAAGAAAGTTATATTCAGCTGAGGTTTATGTAAGCAGAACCAACGCTTTTTCCTACTTGACTTCCATTCCAGTGTCGCATATTTAAGGGCTAGTTTTCTAAGGGTGTCAGCATTCCCCAGAATCAAAATAAGCAACCATTCAAGTGCTTTGAATTCTCTTTCTCGAAATTATGCTTCATTATCCTGGGATCTTGACAGAATAAAAGAACACAGCTAAATTAAAAAAAAAAATCACATTTATATGGATATGCAGTAATATGGGAGAATTTGTACCTTGTACTTTTACCTTTTTCCATTTGAATCCCACCCTGCAGAATTTCTGATGTTCAGAAATTTCATTTGTAGAAAGAGGAGCTAATCAAAGAAATGCCCTTCCTTATCTTCCACAACTCCCCATCAATAGTCTAGTACAGTAGAGTGTTGTCTCTGTAGTTTAAAGAGGCTCAGTCAAGGAAATCACTTTGTATGAAGATATTGAAGGCCCCTGTGAAAACAAGTTTTACTGCTATTGTATGTAAGAGACTCCAAAGAATTCGAGACTTGAGAATTTTCTGCTATGGCCTTTGTGTGTTCTTGTCCCACCCCACCCCATCCTCACACACAGCTGTTCCTTCCTATCCCTTCTTGCACATGACTTTAACCCCTAACTCTTCCTCTTCACCCTTCTCAATGAAATTCAGTCTGCCCAAACAAGAATAATCTCTATTGTCATTTCTGAAACTAACTGGACTTTAGCCAACCCCTCTCCTGCTAAAGTCAAGCTGAACTTTGGCCAACCCACTCCTGCTAAAGCCAGGTAAAACTTACTGCCCTCCTTCTTCAAGTTAGGGTGCTCCTTTGGAGTTTTCTTATATTCAGCATTCTAGAATAAACTTTTTGCTAATGGCCCTCTTGTCAATTTTCTTTCACAGTTTTAGTGATAAGAGTCAGACAGTACTGGCCACTGTGCAGCTCAACTTGAGCCACTTCTTCTTCATTATTGTCCTTGGTATATGCCTCTTGGTTTGATTTATTCCAGGAATTGAGGTTCTGATATGAGGTTCGGATGGTGCCACACTGCTAAGCAGATTTTATTAGTTTGTTCAAGTCATCTTGCAATACGATGGATAGCTGTGGTGTTGCCTTTCTCACCATGGTCTTGTAACTCCCACCCAAATGATTGGGTGGGACTGTGTAAATAAGATAATTGTGGCCCACCAAGGGGATAGGTCAGTTTTGCCATCCCACTGGGCTTGAAATGAGCCTTCTCAATGGTGAGAAAAAGAGGATCTCACCACAATCAAAGAAGTAGAGCCAAGAGTGGAGCATATCCTTTGGACTTGTGATCCCTGCTCTGAGAAGCTTCTGGAACCAGGAGACTGAGATGGAGAAAGAGAGAGTGTAACCCAGAAGACAGCAAGAAGCGGTAGTAGAGAAATGACAGCAGGACAGACTGGCAGGAGACGATGTAGTGGGTTTCTGAGCCCACAGAGCAAGAAAGTTGAGTGCCTTTGGGCCAACGCTTACTGGTGAAGTGGCGTGCCTCTGGGCACTTATTGGCAGAGCTAGAAGAGCTTTGTAACACTTGCCTAAGTGGGCTGAGGCCGAGGGGCCAGAGAGAGGCGTGTCTGTGAGCATAGCTGGGAGGAGGTGTTCCTGAACCTGAATTGTAATCTGTTACTTCCCTAATAAATCCCATAGTTGTGAGCATTGTCTGTGAGTTCTGTGTGGCCACTGCAATGAATTATCGAACCTAGCAGAAAAGTTGAGAGTGCTGTGGGAGGGACGATTAGTGTCAGAATTGGTAAAGATGGCGGAAAGAGGAGGTATGTCTGACCTCTGCCTAGTAGGAATCAGCCTTGGGCTGTTGATCTTGATTCTCTTTCTCTCGTGATGTTAGAGGAGGTCAGATGCCACTGCCACCCCATTTGTACACATCTGAATATAAGTTTAATTATGGAATCAATCTCACCAAATATTGGAAGCTCTGGCAGGACTTTACCAAGGACAACTGAGAACTTCAGCAGCCATTCCAGGGAATTAGGAAAATGAGTAAGATAATCCATTTATATTGAACCTTATAATCAAAAGATTCAAAATTTCCATATAATCAATGGTTGGCAAATTTTTAACTGGTATGAAGAGGCCTCTTAAAGACAAAAAACAAAACAAAACAAAACAATTTCAAAACTCAAAAGACAGCAGAATTCCAAATTAACTTTCCCTAAGGACTCCTTGTTGTTGACTTGCTGTTGAGTCTCTTCACTCATAGTGACCCTGTGTGCCACAAAACAAAACACTGCCTGGTCCTGCACCATCCTCACAATCATTGGTATGTTTAAGCCCATTGTTTCAGTCACTATGTCAATCCGTCTCATCGAGGGTTTTCCTCTTTTTCGCTGACCCTCTACTTTACCAAACATGATGTCCTTTGCCAGGGACTGATCCCTCCTAATAACATGTCCAAAGCACATGAGATGAAGCCTGGCCATCCTCACTTCTAAGGAGCATTCTGGCTGTACTGCTTCTAAGACGGAATTGTTTGTTCTTCTGGCAGTCAATGGTATATTCAATGTTTTTCGCCAACACAATAATGCAAAGGGATCAATTCTTTGGTCTTCCTTATTTGTTATTCAGTTTTTGCATACATATGAAGTAATTGAAAATACCGTGGCTTGGGTCAAGCACACCTTAGTCCTCAAAGTGACATCTTTACTTCTTAACACTTTAAAGAGGTCTTTTGCAGCAGATTTGCCCAATGCAATGTGTCCTTTGATTTCTTTACTGCTGCTTACATGGGTGTTGATTGTGGATCCAAGTAAAATGAAATCCTTGACAACTTCAATCTCTTCTCAGTTCATCATGATGTTGCTTATTGGTCCAGTTGTGAGGATTTTTGTTTTCTTTATGTTAAGGTAAAATCTATACTGAAGGCTATAGTCTTTGATCTTCATCAGTAAGTGCTTCAAGTCCTCTTCACTTTCAGCAAGGAAGGTTGTGTCATCTGCCTATCAAAGGTTGTTAATGAGTTTTCCTGAACCCTGATACTGCATTCTTCATCATATACTCAAGTTTCTCAGGTTATTTGCTCAGCATACAGATGGAACAGTTATGATGGAAGGATGCAACACTGCTGCACTCCTTTACTGATTTTAAACCATGCGGTATCCCCTTTGGAAGGAATACATAGAGTAATTACACTAAAAAGAATTGGTTGACATTCAGCCATTTCAAGAGGTAGCATATGATCAGGAACCAGTGGTACTGAAGGAAGAAGTCCAAGCTGCACTGAAGGCATTGGCGAAAAACAAGGCTCAAGGAAATGACGGAATATCAGTTGAGATATTTCAACAAATGGATGCAGCACTGGAAGTGCTCACTTGTCTATGCCAATAAATTTGAAAGACAGTTACCTGGCCAACCGACTGGAAGAGATCTATATTTATTCTTATGCCCAAGAAAGGTGATCCAACCAAATGTGGAAATTATTGAAAAATATCATTAATGTTACACACGAGTAAAATTTTGCTGAAGATCATTCAAAAGCGGCTGCAGCAGTATATCAAAAAGGAACTGCCAGAAATTCAGGCCAGATTCAGAAGAGGATGTGAAACCAGGGATATCATTGCTGATGTCAGATGGATCCTGGATGAAAGCAGAGAATACCAGAAGGATGTTTACATGTGTTTTATTGACTATGCAAAGGCATTTGATTGTGTGGATCATAATAAATTATGGATAACATTGCTAAGAATGGGAAGTCCAGAACACTTAATTGTGCTCATGAGGAACCTGTACATAGATCAAGAGGCAGTTGTTCAGACAGAACAAGGGCATACTGTGTGGTTTAAAGTCAGAAAAGGTGTGCATCAGGATTGTATCCTTTCACCATACTTGTTCAATCTGTATGCTAAGCAAATAATCTGAGATGTTGTACTATATGAAGAAAAATGGGGCATCAGGATTGGAGGAAGACTCATTAACAACCTGCATTATGCAGATGACACAACCTTAGTTGCTGAAAGTGAAGAGGACTTGAAGCACTTACTGATGAAGATCAAAGATCACAGCCTTAAGTACGGATTACTCCTCAATGTAAAGAAAACAAAAATCCTCACAACTGGACCAATAAGCAACATCATGATAAACGGGGAAAAGATAGACATTGTCAAGGATTTCATTTTACTTGGCTCCATAATCAACATCCATGGAAGCAGCAGTCAAGAAATCAAAAGAAGCCAGGACTTCCAGGCAATATGGTGCTATAGACAGGAGCACCATGCCATCCCTCCACAGCAAAGACTTGAAAAAAAAGTCAAACAGAGACAAACATCAGTCCTGAAACCCTAAGCATCAAATGAAGAGATGAAGAACTCAGCCAAACACCAAATGGAATAAGACTGACAGAGAACAGAAAGCGAGGAGAGATATGTGCAGAGGTTCCCTATCAGCTAACACAGCATGGATTTGTTATCTTGGACTCCTGTCGGAAATCAGCAAACAGGGAGTATGGGAAAGCAGCTTCATGGAGCTCCCAGCAGGAGACAGAACAACTGGTAACCAGAAATATATGCTTTCCCACCTTCCATGCTTCTTCACCCCAACTTGGCCTCCCCTGCTTCCTGTGGCCACAGTCTCTTGGCTGGAAAGCACCAGCTTCAGCCCTGTGCTGCTTGGATTCCACCTGCCCACACTGGCTGGCTCCCTGCGTGCCATTGTTTATTGCTGGTGTTGCTTTTTTCCAATTCTTTTGATTTCTTCCATATTTTTCACCACGTCCCCCTCCTTTCTTTCAAATACCTGGCTTCGTGTGCCATCTCTGCTTCTTATTGAAAGGCTGTGAAACACAGCTCAACTGTGGAACTGCTTCCTGGCCCCTGTGACAATGCTGGTGGGATCCCCAGGGTTTTTGTTTTGTTTTGTTTTGATTTGTTCTGTTTTTATTTGTTTGTTAGTTTGTTTTCTTTTTCTTTTCTCGGCTTGGGAGCCTCTTCTATCTGGGCTTTACTGTGCGGCTTGGGAGCTACTTCCTCAGTCTGTGCAGCCATGCGGTGGGATCCCTGGGGAAATTTCTTTTTCCTTTTTTTTTTTTGTTTCTGTTTTTTTTGTTGTTGTTCTTTTGTTTTCTTTACTCTATTTTTACTTTTTTTGTCTTTCTTCATTTCTCAGTTTCTCGTCTCTCTATACTTACCTTCTCTTCCTGCCTCCTGAATACTTGGTGCTGTGTTACTCCTCTACACCTTCTAGTGAGGCTGTACTTCGTGGCCTGGGAGCCACTTCCCCAGTCTTTGCAGCTGCACTGGTGGGATCCCTGGGGGATTTTCTGTTTTTTCTAGTTTTATTTTTTTATTTTTTCTGTTTTTTCCCTTCTTTTTTGCCATTTCTCAGTATCTCATCGCTCCACTCCAATGGCAAGCTCCCTCAGCACTTTTTTTGTTTGTTTGGTTTTCGCTCCTGGTTCTCTCTCCTCTGTCTCCTCTTTGCAATACACATCTTAGCTCCACACGTCACAATCTCCCGCCTCCTTCCTGCCTACCTGCATCATGTGCTGAACATTACACACCCAAGCAGCACAGGCACAGCCTACTGGAACCTGCCCTGCACTGATACCCTAGTACAGCCCTAGTACTTGCCACAAACAACCCATGCCAACAACTCCCCTTTAACTGAACCTGCCTTGCTGTACCATACCTGAGTGACTGACCCTGAATGTTGGGCAAGGAGGTGAAAAGTATCATATCCACAGATGAGCAAATAACAAAGAACACACAGCTTGCCTGCTCAGACATAACCAAATAAAACAAAAAAACAGGAGGAAACAAACAAATCTACAATCAATAAATGAGAATAATAACTACTGCATGTCCCCAAGATGGCAGACAATGTTAAAACATATTAAAAAAACAGGCCAGGATGGTTCCAGTAGAAGTCCAAAATAAAACACCAGATGACTTTCCAGTAGAAGAAAAGGCACTAGAACTACCTGATAGGGAATTCAAATCTCTACAATTCACAGCTATCTAAGTCGAAGCAAAAAGCAGACAAAAATGTGGAAAAAAACAAAAAAATTCATGGAAAAGGCAGACAAACTCATGGAAAATACAGACAAAAAAATGGAGGAATTCAGGAAAATAATACAGGAGGAAAATGCCAAAATAAATTCACAACTAGAAATCGTACAAAACAGCAATTAGAAATCCAAAAGATAAACAACAAGATTTCAGAAATGAACAGTGTCATAGCAGGACTGAGGAGCAGGTTTGAAATGATAGAAGAGAGGATCACCGAAATTGAAGACAAACTCTTAGATACAACACTATCTGAGGAAAAATCAGAAAAAATAACGAAGAAAAATGAAGAGACTCTGAGAATTATGTGGAATACAATCAAAAGCAAAAATCTGCGAGTGATCAGAGTTCCAGAATGGGGAGAAAACACAGAGAGGATCACTGAAGCACTGCTGACAGAAAACTTCCCCCAATATCATGAAAGATGAAAAGCTGGCCATCCAAGAGGCTCAATGAACCCCATACAGGAGACTCCAAAAGAAAATCACGAAGGCATATCATAATCACACTCACTAAAACCAAAGACAAAGAATCCTGAGAGCAGCTTGAGAAAAATGAAAAGTTACATACAGAGGAGAAACAATAAGACTGAGCTGGGATTATTCGGCAAAAACCATGCGGCAAGAAGGCAATGGGATGACATATATGAAACCTTGAAATAAAAAAAATTGCCAGCCAAGAATAATATATCCTGCAAAACCCTCATTCAAATATGATGGTGAAATTAGGACATTTCCAGATAAACAGAAATTAAGGGACTATGTAAAAACCAAACAAAACTTACAAGAATTATTAAAGGGTGTCCTTCAGTCTGAGAACAAGTAACATTAGATGACAGGCTGAATCCAGGAAGCAGTATTGTACCAGCCAGATACCAACCTAGGAAATGCACGCTCAAGGACTATCAAAAACCAAAAGAATTACAGCAGGGAACCAGAGAGGTTAATCTGTAAATGACAACAGCATCAGAACAATAAAAGAGGGAATCAGTGGTGTAGGTATAGAACCTTCTAATGACGAGGAAGGCAAGGTGATACCAAGTAATAATAGACTGGTTCAAACCAAGGAAGATAAGGGTAAATTTCAAGGGTAACCACAAAGAAAGTTAACATACTCATCAAAATAAAGAAGAAAAGTGTAAAGTATCAGTAAAAACAAAATATACAAAAACAAAAGAAATGAAACAAAAACCACAAGCAAAAGGAATTCAGCACAAGAGAGTAACAGTAACAAAGAAAACGTCAGCACCACAAAAACACTGCAAAATGACATCAATAAACTCACACCTATCAATAATTACACTGAATGTAAATGGCCTAAATACACCCATAAAGGGATGGAGAGTGACAGAATAGATAGAAAAACAGGATCCATCAATATGCTGTGTACAAGAGACACACCTTAGAAACAAAGATGTAAATTTATTAAAAATCAAAGGCTGGAAAAAATATATCAGGCAAATAGTTACCAAACAGAGCAGGAGTGGCAATACTAATCTCAGATAAAATAGACTTTAAAACAAAATCCACCATAAAAGACAAAGAAGGCCACTATAAAGTGGTTAAAGGGATGATCCAGCATGAAGACATAACCATAAAAAAATGTCTCCACACCCAACGACAGGACTTCTGAGTACAAACAAACTAACAGCACTGAAAAGAGAAACTGAAAGTTCCACAATAATAGTAGGAGACTTCAACACACCACTCTGGGTAAAGGACAGAACATCTAGAAAGAAACTCAATAAAGATACAGAAGGCCTAAAGGGCACAATCAACCAACTTGACCTCATAGATATATATAGAACAATCCACCCAACAGCTGCAAGGTACAGATTATTTTCCAATGCACATGGAACGTTGTCCAGAATAGACCACATCTTAGGCTACAGAGCAACCCTCAATAAAATGCAAAACATTGAGATAATACAAAGTAACTTCTCAGACCACAATGCCATCAAGGTAGAAATTAACAACAGGAAGAGCAAGGAAAAATGATCAGTTACATGGCAACTGAATAACACCCTGCTTATAAACCACTGAGTAGTAGAAGAAATCAGAGATGAAATAAAAAAAATTCCTAGAATCAAATGAGAATGAAACCACATTATACCAAAATTTCTGGGACACAGCAAAGGCAGTCCTCAGGGGACAATTTATAGCATAGATGCACACATCAAAAAAGCAGAAAGGGACAAAATCAAAACATTAACTACCCAACTCGAACAAATAGAAAGAGAACAGCAAAAAAAGCCCACAGCCACCAGAAGAAGGGAAATAATAAAGATCAGGGCAGAAATAAATAAAATAGAGAATAGAAAAACAATAGAAAGAATCAACAAAACCAAAAATTTGTTCTTTGAAAGGATCAACAAAATCGACAAACCACTGGCCAAACTGACAAAAGAAAAGCAGGAAGGATGCAAATAATCCAAATAAGAAATGAAATGGGGGACATTACAACAGACCCAACTGAAATAAAAAGGATCATAACAGAGTATTA
>NW_004444100.1:4532655-4573669 GCF_000243295.1 Trichechus manatus latirostris | reverse complement strand
TAAAACCACAATGAGATACCGTCTCACCCCAGCATTACTGGAAATCCAAAAACCTGAAATACCAAATGTTGGAGAGGCTGTGGGGAGAGCGGAACTCTTAGGTACTGCTGATGGGAATGCAAAATGATACAATATGGTGCTTCCTTAGAAAGCTAGAAATAGAAATACCATATGATCCAGAAACCCCACTCCTAGGAATATATCCTAGAGAAATAAGAGCCGTCACACAAATAGACATATGCACACCCATGTTCATTTCAGCATTGTTTACAACAGCAAAAAATGGAAACAACCTTGTTGCCCATCAACAGATGAATGGATAAACAAACTATGGTATATACACACAATGGAGTATTATGCAATGATAAAATACAATGATGAATCTGTGAAACATCTCATAACATGGATGAAACTGGAGGACATTATGCTGAGTGAAATAAGTCAATCACAAAGGACAAATATTGTATGAGACCACTATTGTAAAAACTCATGAAAAGGTTTACACACAAAAAGAAACAATCTTTGATGGTTACGAGGGAGGGGAAGGGTGGGAATACTGAATAGATAATAGATAAGTGGTAACCTTGGTTAAGGGAAAGACTGTACACAATACTGTGGAAGTCAACTCAAGTTGTACAAGGCAAGGTCATGGAAGCTCCATAGACACATCCAAACTCCCTGAGGGACCAAATTGCTGGGCGGAGGGCTGTGGAGACCATGGTCTTGGGGAACATCTAGCTCAATTGGCATGACACAGTTTATAAGAAAATGGTCTACATTCTACCTTGGTGAGTAGCATCTGTGGTCTTAAAAGCCTGTGAGCAGCCATCTAAGATACTCCACTGGTCTTACCCCTTTGGGAGCAAGGAAGAATGAAGAAAACAAGATACAAGGGAAAGATTAGTCCAAAGGACTAATGGACCACAACTACCACGGCCTCCACCAGACTGGTGCCCAACTACCACCACTGACTGTTCTGACAGGGATCACAACAGAAGGTCCTAGACAGAGCTGGAGAAAAATGTAGAAAAATGTAGAATAAAATTCTAACTCACTAAAAAAGAACAGACTTACTGGCCTGACAGAGACAGGAGAAACTCCCAGAGTATGGGCCCCAGACACACTTTTAGCTGAGTAATGAAGTCACTCCTAAGGTTCACCTTTCAGCCAAAGAGATTAGACAAGTCCATAAAATGAGACTAATGGGGCACAACAGCCCAGGGACAAGGACTAGAAAGCAGGAGAGGACAGGAAAAGCTGGTAGTAGGGATCCCAAGGTCGAGAAGGGAGAGTGTTGACATGTCATGGAGTTGTTAACCAATGTCATAAAACAGTATGTGTACTAACTGTTAATGAGAAACTATTCTGTAAACCTTCATCTAAAGTACAGTAAAAAAAAATTTTAAAAAGAAATCAAAAGACTCATTTCATTGGGCAGATCTGCTGCAAAAGACCTCTTTAAATTGTTGAAAGCAAAGATGTCACCTTGAAGACTAAGGTTCGCCTGACCCAAGCCATGATATTTTCAGTCACCTCATATGCATGTGAAAGCTGGACAATGAGTAAGGAAGGTCGAAGAAGAGTGATGCCTTTGAACTGTGGTGTTTGTGAAGAATATTGACTATACCATGGATTGCCAAAAGAACGAGCAAATCTGTCTTGGCAGAAATACAACCAGAATGCTCCTTAGAAGCAAGAATGGTGAGACTATGTCTTACATACTTTGGACATGTCAGGAGTGATCAGTTCCTGGAGAAGGACATCATGCTTGGTAAAGTACAGGGTCAGCAGAAAAGAGGATGACCCTCCACGAGATGGATTGACACAGTGGCTGCAACAATGGGCTCAAGCATAACAACGATCGTGAACATGGTGCAGGACGGGGCAGTGTTTCATTCTGTGGTACATAGGGTTACTATGAGTTGGAACTGACTCGAAGGTGCCTTAACAACAAGAACAACAGTATCTCCTTGTGTTTGAACAACTGCCTGTTGGTATACGTAAGATTCCGCATGAGGATAATTAAGTTTTCTGGAATTCTCATTCTTTGCTATGTTATCCATGATTTTTTATGATCCACATAATCGAATGCCTTTGCATAGTCAATAAAACACAGGTAAACATCTTTCTGGTATTCTCTGCTTTCAGCCAGGATCCATCTGACATCAGCAATGATACTCCTTTTCCAAGTCCTCTTCTGAATCTAGCTTGAATTTCTGGCAGTCCCTGTCAATGTACTGCTACAACCAGTTTTTAATTATCTTCAGCATAATTTTACTTGCTTGTTATATTAATGATATTGTTATATAATTTCCACATTCTGTTGGATCACCTGTCTTTGGAATGGGCACACATTTGGATCTCTTCCAATGGGTTGGCAAGATAGCTGTCTTCCAAATTTCTTGACATAGATGAATGAGCGCTTCCAACATTGCATCCAGTTGTTGAAACATTTCAACTGGTGTTATGTCAATTCCTGGAGGCTTGTTTTTTGCCAGTGCCTTCAGTGCAGCTTGGACTTCTTCCTTCAGTACCATTGTTTCTTGATCATATGCTACCTCCTGAAATGGTTGAACATAGACCAATTGTTTTTTGGTAAAGTGACTGTGTGTGTTCCTTCCATCTTCTTTTGATGCTTTCTGCGTCCTTTAATTTTTTCTCATAGAATCCTTCAATATTGCAAATTGAGGCTTGAATTTTTCTTCAGTACTTTGAGCTTGAGAAATGCTGAGTGTGTTCTTTCCTTTTGGTTTTCTAACTCCAGGTCTTTGCATATTTCATTATAATACTCTACTTTGTCTTCTCAAGCTGCCCTTTGAAATCTTCTGTTCAGCTCTTTTACTTCATCATTTTGTCAGTTTGCTTTAGCTAAAGAGCAAGTTTCAGAGTCTTTTCTGATATCCATTTTGTTTTTTCTTTTCTGTCTTTTTTATGACCTTTTGCTTTCTTCGTATATGATCTCCTTGATTTTATCCCATAACTCCTCTTGTCTTTGGTCATTAGTGTTCAATGTATCAAATCTATTCCTGAGATGGTCTCCAAATTCAGGTGGAATATACTCAAGGTTGTATTTGGGCTCTCATGAACTTGTTTTAATTTTTCAGCTTCAACTTGAACTTCCATATGAGCAATTTATGGTCTGTTTTGCAGTCAGCACTCCTTAGGGAAGGCTAATAAAAGTGTGAAGGATGTAAAATACAAATTTATACCCACCTCTCCTTGTTCTGACCCGTCTCTGGATTGAGTTTCTTTCTGACCCCTGTATCTCAACTTTCTCTTTCTCCTGCTCTGATCTTTGTACTCCTTTTGCATGTTCTCTCAACCCCTCTTCCATGTCCTCTACTGCCCCTTCTTAAATACAGCCTGCTCACTGGAGATTATCTGCTTGTAATGTCTTACAACTTTAAATTTTGGTGAAGATCAGATATCCATAATGTAGCTAAAGACTTTCCAATCAAAGGAAAGACAGTTTATTGAAGCATTTAAGGATTGTCTTGGGAATTTATCATCGAACTCCCTGATCTCTATCAATTAGTTCATTTCCTTGTGGGATCCAGAGATGCTAGAACTTGGTTTGAAAAAACAGGATAGTTTGATTACCAAAATGATATTTAAAAAAATGGGAGAAAATTTAACTGTGACTGGATATAAAAAGTATAAAAATAGGAAAAGTTAGCAGCTATTCCTGAGGCTTTTCCTGTCAAAACTGATCAGTCAAAGATCGAGTTTGGTAAAGAGGGAATACAGGAATCCATCCCTGATTTCAGAGACCCCATAACTACCACCCCAGGAATACTCTGCTCTCAATCAGTGTGAAGATATCACAACTACCCCAACCAAATTCTTTGTTGATGATTTTAAACCTGAGGTGGTATATTTAGTTAGAAGACAAAAGATAGTGGTTTAGTTTCCTAAGGAGTCCCTGGGTGGTGCAAAGGGTTAACATGCTAAGCTGCTAACTGAAAGGTTGGAGGTTCTAGTCCACCCAAGAGGAACCTCAGAAGAAAGGCCTGGAGATCACTTTTGGAAAATAAGCCATTGAAAACCCTATGGAGCACAGTTCTACCTGGCACACATGGGGTCACCATGAGTTGGAATCAAATTGACAACAACTTGATTGCTTAGTTTCCTAGAGTTGCCATAATAAGATACATGTACCACAAGAATAGAAATTTATTTTCTCACAGTTCTGGAGACTAGAAGTCCAAATAACAGTATCAGCTGTGTAAGTTCCTCTGAAGGCTTTGAGAAAGGAGTTATTCCATGCCTCTCTCCCAGTTTCTGGTGGCTGCCAGCAATCCTTGGCATTCCTTTGCGTTGTAGACAGATCTTCATATGCTGTCTTTCTTTTGTTTGTGACTATATTTCTGTGTTTCTCTTCCTTTTTTATGACACACTTATCATATAGGATTAGGACCTATTCTACTCTGGTATAACATCATTAACTTAACTGATGACATCTGCAAGGAAAAATGTTATGTTCCCCAATAAGGTTAGATTCACAGGTACAGGGCTTAGGACTTTAGCATATATTTTTGGGGAACACAATTCAATCCATTACGCTCTGACCTCTGACTCCTAAAAAGTTATGTCCTTGTGATGTGCAAAATATATTCACCTCATCTCAGTATCCCCATGTCTTAACCCATTCCTGCATCCACTCTTAAGTCCACGGTCTCATTTCCTGAATCATCCAAATCAGACATAGGGTGATACTCTGGATATAGTTCATTCTGGGGCAAAATTCCTCTCCAACTGTGAACATGTGAAACCAAGGATACAAGTTACCTGCTTCCATGATATAATGGTAGTACTAGCATGGAGTAGATATTCCCTTTTCCAAAAATATAAAATTGGAGGGAAAGAAGGGGTCACAAGTATCAAGCAATTCTGAAACCCAGCAGGGAAAATCTCATTAGATTTCAAGTCTTGAAAGTACTTCTGTGTTCCCCAGGCACATCTGGGTGATGGCCCTGCACTCTGAACTCTGGGGGCATGCCCTATCCCCTGGGTTCTCCCCAGAGGACCCTTAGCCGTGGGCATCAGTTATGATTTCCAGGCTCACCAAATGTTGTCCCTGCCACCTTGGCCTGGGGTAGTGGCCTTGTTTTTCCAGCCCATTAGCACAGTAGTCTCACCGCCTTGGCCCTTGGAGGTACTATTCTCCCTGTTCACAAGGTCAGTAGTAGCGACAGCCCTACAGTTTTGGATGGTGAACCTGATTTCCTAGCTCACTAATGTGATGGCCCTATCCCCTGGAACTGAGTTGGTGGTCCCTCCCTTTGAAACCCACATGGTGGTCAAATCCTCTGAACCTGAGGAAGTGGTGACCAAGCTCCATGCACCCATGCCAGGAATCCTGCTGGTCTCTGATCTGCTCCTTGGATCATCGTTTTTTCTTGGAGTACAGCAGATGTTTGCAGCCAAATAGTTCCATCGTCCCATTTCCTGCTTGTAGAATCCCAGGAATCAGACAGCTTTCCTTAATTTCATCCCATATCTGTCCCCTTCAGTGTAAACTGAGATAATTTTTTGCTGAGATGGTTGATTGAATCCATAAGTCACATTTTTAATTTCTTTAGCAAATGGTTGTTCAGCCACACCCTTGATGTCATTTCCAGAGCATTCTTTCTTAAATTTTATAACAAAATTTTCCAAATATTTAAGGTCTAGTTTCTTTTTTGCTTAAGAGTTTATGCCTCAATTTATCTCTTTCCTACAAGCAGCAAGGAGAAACCAGATTGTCCCTTCAAGATCTTGCTTAGAAACCTCCTCAGTCAAATATCCAAGTTTATCACACACAAGTTCTACTTTCTACAAAATATTTGCATGATTCAGCCAAGTTGTTTGCCACTTTATAACAAGGGTAACTTTCCTCCAGTGTCCACTAACATGTTCATCATTTCCTTTTAAGAACTCACCAGAAGGACATTTAACTTCACATTTCTGACAACATTCTGCTCATGACAATAGAAGCATTCCCCACAGTTCTCTTCGCTTCTTTTTAAGTCCTCACCAGAAACACCTGTTAAATCCAAAATTCTACCAACAGTCTCTTCAAGGCAATCTGGGCTTTTACTATCAAATGCCTCAAAACTTGTCTAGCCAACTCCAAGGCCCATTCTACATTTTTAGGGCTTTGTTACAATAACACCCCTCTTTTTGGTACCAAACTCTGTTTCAGTTTGCTGGGGCTACCACAAAAAAATATCACAAAGTAGGAGACTTTAAAGAACAGAAATTTATTTTCTCATAATTCTGGAGACTGGAAGCCCAAATCAGGGTATGAACCACGTCAATTCCTTCTGAGGGCTTTGAGAAAGGAACCGTTCCATTCCTCTCTTCTAGTTTCTGGTGGCTGCTGGCAATCCTTGATACTCTTTTGCTTGAAGACAGATCCTCGTATGCTGTCTTTCCCTGTATGTGACTCTTTTTCCGTGTTTGTCCTTGTCTTTTATAAGGCCACTCAGAAGGACTAGGACCTACTTTACTTCATTATAACTTTATTAACTAATAACATATGCCTTTCACTTTACCCTATAGCAAAAACCTACCCTCCTTCTTTGTGTTCAGTGAAAGCAGCCACAAAGTTAACTGAGGCTTCTTCTGATTTACTCTTAGGATCTTCACTTAACCTCATGGTCCTTCATACTATTCAGATCTTACTCTTGACCAAAAATGTCCAATGTTTTTTAACTTCTACACTGACCTCCTATGAAATTCTTCTTCTCTCATTCACACATAGTTTTGTCCATCCCTGTAGCTGCTAACACCTCCCTGTCCTTTTTACTTTCCTAGAGATAAGGAGAACCTCATGACTGTTGCACACTTATTTAAGAATTTTCCTTGCCTCCCTCTGATCTTCTTGAAACTTTTTTGGACAACCTAGATGTAGAACTGTTTGTGGATGGAGGCTGTTTGAGGAGAGAACAAAGAGGCTCTCAAGCTGGGTTTGTAGTCACGACCCACTCAAACTTGCCTGGATATTATTATCCTTTCCCCGAGGCCAAATCTGTATATCTTGCTGAAATTGTAACAGTAACTAAGGCTTGTCAGTTAGGTAGAGATGAGAGCAAATATCTATACAAATTGCCAATATGTTTTGGGAGTGGTTTATGATTTTCATATGCTTTGGCAGCAACATGGCTTCTTAACTGTATCTGGTAATGCAATTAAACATGGCAGTTACATAAAAGTCATATTAGATTCCTTGCTTCTTCCAAAGGAATTGCCTGTAATTAAGATTGAAACTCACACCAAAAAGCAGACTCAAGAAGCAAAGGGTAATGCTTTAGCAGATTAATATGCTAAATGAGCTGTTTTAATACCTCCAGACTGTGTAACAAATCCGAGAGTCAAGGCCAAAACTAATTCCTGACTGTTGACATTAGGTCTTGAGTTCAGTACAGTATTAAGCACTTTATTCTGAAACAATACATTGGAAAAAATCAAACTATTCTCTCCTCGAGATAGTTGTCATGGCACCAAGGTGGTCTCTTGGTTTGCCCCAAGATGCTGAAATGCAGTCTCTTGAGAGCATTACATGCTATGTCCCACCTTGAAAAAGAAAATTTAAAATCATATGTAAGCATTGGTGGGGATGCTTCAATAAGATTGCAGAGGATATTTTTGCTACATGCCCCATCCGTCAAGCACACCATCTTGGGAAAATTGTAAAGGTGAGACATTGACAGAAGCAAAACTTTTTGACTCTTTTGAAAATCTATGTACAAATAGATTTCACTCATTACCCTCTTCATGTAGCTATGAATATCTCCTTACTACTGTGTCTCTATTTTCTGATTGGGATTAGAAGCCTTCATTGCTGTAAAGCAACTGTTATGATAGTAGCAAAGAAATTTTAGACTTTATGTTTCATACTTGGCAATACCCACCTATTGTCTAGTTACAGAGGTACCAACCTAAACTTGCAAAACTATTTGAGGTAATACACAATATGGGGGAAGTCAGCACAACATAATTAAGGTAAAGGAAGACACTGAAAGGCAAGCAAGAGTAAAAGGCAACAATGGTAAATACGAATATATATACAATCCTGCAACAACAGTAATTAACAAACAATAATGTATGAGTGTACATATCTACCTAAGCTGAACAGGGGTGGGAGGACATATGGAAATGCACCCACAGTAGTGTGCACAGGGCACACAGTCATGAAAACTTCTTATCCAAAATCATACACCTCCTGAGACTGAGATACTTGGCTTGAGGGCTAGAGACCATAGTTTCAGGGGACATCTAGATCAATTGGCATATCATAATCCATAAAGACAGTGTTCTACATCCTACCTTGGTGAATAGCAGCTGAGGTCTTAAAAGCTTGCAGCAGCCATCTAAGATACAGCAATTGGTCTCTTCCCATTCAGAACAAAGAAGAGTTAAGAAAACCAAAGATTCAAGGAAACAATTACTCTAAAGGACTAAGGGACCACATGAACCACGGTTTTCACTAGCCTGAGACCAGAAGAACTAGCTGGTACAGGACTACCACTACCAACCACTCTGACTGGGACCACAGTAGTATGTCAGGGACAGAGCGGGAAAGAAATGTAGAACAAAATTCAAACTCAGAAATAAGACAAGACCTACTGGTCTGATAGAGACTAGTGGAATCCCCGAGACTGTGGTCCTTAGACATTCTTCAAACTTGGAAGTGAAATCACTCCTGGAGATTACATTATAGCCATACAATAGAGAGGTCTATGAAATGAAGAATAACACCAGTGAAGAATGTACACCTCAGAACAATCAACTATATGAGACCTAAAGGGCAGCATTTGTCCAAAAGCAAAGTTCAGAAGAATGGTAGGGGCAGGAAACCTGGGTGCAGAGATATGGGGAACCCAGGAAGGAAGCGGGGAGAGTGCTGACACATTTAGGGGTTTACAACAAATGTCACAAAACAAGCTGTGTATTAATTGTTGAATGGGAAACTAATTGGCTCTGTAAATTTTCACCTGAACCACAACAAAATGTTAAAAAAAAAAAAAAAACCGCACTTGCACAACATAATTAATTAGTGTCACTAAATTGTGCATGTGAAAAATCTTGAATTGGCAAATGTGTTACATATATTTTTACAACAATAAAAAAGACTACACTAAAAAAAACCTATATGTGGAACTTTAACTTCCATGTGAAAAGCTTTGCACTTACTTTTCATGGACAATAAGTTCACACTGACAGGAAATCATAGACTATTCCCATATGAACTGGTCGCTGGATGTCCAATGCATCTAGTGATCTCAATCCCTATCCTTGACTAATCCTTCATGATCCAAGGTGTAAAAATATTGTGTGGGGCTAATACAGTATACCCAAACTTATAATCAACAGGCTGAGGCAACTTTTCTAATGATGTCACAGGAACTGCTTCATGACCTTCCATTTTGAGTCTTGAATTACAGGAAATGACAATAATACAAGATTGCTCTCAAATCTCATTGGAAAGAATCTTATAAGGTATTGTTAAGCACAAACACTGCAGTAAAATATCAGGGAATCAACACTTGGATTTCTATCTCCCAGTTAAACAGACACATCCAAGATTCAGTTCCTATTTTCTTCTGGATGGGAGTAGGGGCAGAAATCCTGGAGAAGTGACCTGTAGAAGTATATTTTTTGTAGAGATATGAAAGTTTCTCAGGAGGATAAATGAGACAAGATGTATATATTTTTAATATTAGATAGTCTGTGAGTCTTTTTCTGGATTTGAGTTCCAAGGGCCCTAAGCAGTTATGGGAGCAGAGAGGATTTCTGGCACAGACAAAATGTTAAGTGTGCAAGGCACTAACAGCTGCCTACAGAATATCTATTTCCTCTTCATCCTTTTGAAGAGAACTACAATTCTGTTTGGGAAGACAATATTTCCAGCTAAAGATACTTGCTGGACACATTCTCTTGAAGACTAAGGTGGTCATGTGACACAATCTGACCAATGAGATCTAAGTGATGCATTTCTGGGTAAGCTTTTGCTTTTCTGATGTAGGGTCTTTTCCTTCCTCTTTTCATTTTCTTTCTTTTTGCCTATTACACAAACTCACAAATGTGATACTTCGGGGAATATCAGCCATCTTGTAACCATGAGACAACCAACATGAGGATGAAAGCCGAAATGCCAAATGTGGTAGAGTTGAAAGATGAAAAAAACCTGGGTTCCCAGTGGCTGCATTGGATCCTTAAGCTAGTTATGTGAGCCAAATAAATCTTTTTGCGTTTAAGCCATTACGTGGCAGATACTCAAGTATTGTTTTCCTAACAAATGGGGATTGAGGGGGATAGAGGGGAAAGAGAGAGAGAGAACAAAGCTTCTTCCCCACTTCTTCAAGTTTCCTGCCTCCCCACCACCACCAATTACCTAGTTAAGGGAGAGAAGAGAGAGGAGGAGGAGTAATAAAAGCATTTATATTGGTAAGCCTATGATGGATATTTTCCATGTGATCCTCTGGATCTACTTTCCACCTTTTATTCTGCCTGTTGCCCTGGAAGGCTGCCCCATATGGACTGCCCCAACAGCTCCGTCACCCACCATCCTTCCATTGGGTTTGGCCAATAGAAGGCACTTGTGAGAGACCCGGAGAGTGGAAGAAAAATAAGGTCAAGGTATTTATTCCTCCACCTTCCCAGCTGTGTTCCTAAACTGAAGGCCACAAAGCCTCTCAGACAGTTCAGTCCACACAGCTTACTTTCTTGCTACTTGTAATCACTTCCTTCTCTCATTCATTCAGGCTGGGGTGTAGGGTGGTGATGAGTCCCTGTCCAATCCTAAACTGTGCCCACACCTTTGTAAACAGTTCCTTCATGAAATATCCTTAAATTACCCAGTTTGAGAGCACCATTTGATTTCTGCCAGTATCCTGACTGATCAGTTTCTGGAGAGAGGGATCCTAAGCCCTGCTTCCAGGAATTCCATGGAAACAGCAAGCCCAGTGCTATAGACAGCCTCATAGAACTTTAGGTGCACCAAAGCAGCTCAGTTATATCATGTAAGTGGTACAGTGAGAGGGACCAAGAGAACAGGAAAGAGAGGTATAATGTGCAGAGATTGATCGCATAAAATCTGAAGTCAGACAGCCTGCATTAGAACACTGGCTTTGTTACTTTCCAGCCGTAAGCAAATGCCTTTACCTCTGTGCCTCATTTTCCTCGTTTATAAAGTAGAATAATAATAACATCTACTTCATATGATAGAAATTGTCAAAGATCAAGGCTCAGATGAGATGCTGCTTGATTCAGGAGGTTTCTGAATGGACAAATGACATCAAGGATGAATACTCTCCACTCAAAACACCTTGGCACTCAAACCATTGCTCTACTACTCTAATATAGACCAATTCCAGGGTAAGAGAAGGAAAACCTTGAACTAAATGAATTTATTTTCCTCTCTATGATGGAAATGCATCTCAAAAAAAAAAAAAAAAGAAAATAATAAGTTGAATTACAGAAAATAAAGTTCTATTTCTTTCACATCTTGCATTGTACACTGAGATTCATTCTTCCTGTATCAGGTTATCTGATTATTTAGCTAGTCATCACACAGGGCACCATCTTGCCCAGCCTATTCCATTAAAAAGTCTGCCCCTGACTAGGCAAGCAGGGCAAGGGGCACAAGAAAGCTGTAATGATGCCTGGGATTTGAGGAGTTAGATTCTTAACTGTGCCATTTCACTTCTAGAGCCTCCTCTTGACCTGCAAATTGATGACCACTGCCTGCTTACTCTTACATCTTTACCAGGCCCTTCCTGTTAACACATCCATCCACTCTTTCCTGGCCACGAACACTGTCTCCCTTTCTTTCTTAAGGTCTCACTTCTCTCTTCTGCAGCTCGGTAAATTGAAGCCACAAATGGTCTGACATACGCATGACCCACAATCACAGCTCGCTATTGGGTATGGCCTAGCCCCAGGAGGCTCCAAACCTTCATGGATAATTATGAAGAATCACTGGAGAAACTTTACAAAATTTTGAATGATGGGAGCCTATCCCAGACCTGTGAACTGAGAGTTTTCTAAGTAGGGAGGGGTAGGGATGGAAAGAGGAGGGCTAAGAACCTGTATGTTTAAAAGAAGTTCCCCAGCTGATTCCAATGATGAGTCAAGTATAAAACATATTGAACAGATTAATTTTGTGATGCTGGGTTATTTTAATACCTAGAATATCTTGATCCAGGGACATATGATTCCAAGAATGTTTTGATTCCACTACTTGCTCTTTGTTCTGCCATCAGCATGGACAGTTAGTACAGAATACACAGATTGATTGGAAATATGCCAAAAAATTAGGTCAATATAGAGAAATTCCAGACAGCAGAATAGCCTTGAATTAGCTTAGGGGAGATGATCATGGTTTTCTCATGAATTAATTAAAAAAAATGTAAATTCAGATTACCAATCTTTTATCCAATGCACACTAAATATTATTGGTAAGAATAATAGTACAAAAGGAAATAACAATAGTTAAAATCACATATGGTAAAATTTGTTAGAGATGAAAATCTGAAGAATTATGTCTTGATGCTCACACTGAAATATGTAAAAACTGAATAGGGAAAAAATTAGTCTTGGCAGAAGTAATCAACACTAAATAAAACTGCCAGCAGCTAAATTGGCACATGTTAAAATTTATTATTGCTTACAAGTTGAAAGAAAATCAGATTTTTTATTTGGTCAAGATATGAAAAATTTGACCTGGGACAATTGAATTTAGTACAAATAATGGCCATAAAAGGAAACCTACTATTGCAGAAACTATAATCAGTAAGAATTTGATACGGACCAGAAACCAAAAAATCACATAGAATAAAATTTTCATTTAAACTTTATATGGGAGATAATTGATTCCAATGAAAATAATTTCAGTAAATTAAAAATCAAAATGGAAAAAAAAGGAATGTCTTGGAATAAGAATTTTGTCATGAAATTAAAGTAGCTTAAATAGGAGTTCCTAGGTGGTGCAAACAATTAACAAACTAGCTACTAACTGAAAGGTTGGTGGTTCAAGTCAACCCACTGGTGCCTTGGAAGAAAGGGCTGGCTATCTACTTCTGAAAAATCAGCCATTAAAAACCCTATGGAGCACAGTTGTATTCTGACACACATGGGGTCACCATGACTCAGAATCAATTTGATGGCAATTGGTTTGGTTAGGGTTTTAATAAAAGGTACTCAAAAAAAAAAATTCTCTTGATGAATATCTATCCACGTAAATATAATTGTGATGTAAAGCTTTCCAACTTCTAAACATTAGTGTCAAAAAACTCTCAGGTCAAGCTTAAATGAAATATCCAGAATAGGTAATAGAGACCAAAGTTCATTAGTGGTTATCAGGTGCAATGGAAGCAGGAGGGAAATTGGGTAAGTACTGTATTTTTATGCAAATAATGCACACCTTCTACATGCTGCTGTAAAAAAAAAAAAAAACTTAGCATGCTTACGGAAAATACCTTGAGTGGTGGGGGAGGGCAGCGGTTGTCAAACAAATGTAGAAGGTGTGGGTGATTTGCATAAAATGCAGTAGTGCTTAAGGGGTACAGAGTTTTTGCTAGAGGGAGATCAAAAAATTTGGAAATACAGAATGGTGGGTGTTGTATAACTACTGAATGTAATTAGTGTCGCTGAATTGTACATGTAAAAATGGTTGAAACGTTTTGTTACATATATTTTACCACAACTAAAAAAAAAAAATAAAGATTCTCTCAGGTCAGAATGACCACAGGGTCAAAATAACTGGATCAAAACTTCCTGAACACAATTATATATTGTGGAGCATCAAGAAAGCCACGATCAGGAAAAGTCTGGAACATGGGGTAAACCCAGGCATGCATTCATGGAAAACCACATTTTGGGTGCCTACAGAACCCAGACAGCAGATTAGGGCAGGGTGTACTTGGGAGAAAGAACACAGAAGACAAACTTCATCCATTTAATTTTTTTCCCAGACCTGTCTCCCTTTATGTAGTTTCTAACTGGGGTACTGAACACAGTTCAAATCCTGCTATAATAAAAAAGATACATGTGATCGTTAAAGTTGTGTGTCAACTTGGCTGGGCCATGATCTCAGTGGTTTGGCAGTTATGATGTACAGTGGCAGTTGTATGATGATATGATCACTTCCATGATGAGATTTGTTATAATGTGATCACCTCCATGATGGGATGGGCTGTGAGTAGCCAATCAGTTGAAAGAGAGTTTCCTTGGAGGTGTGGCCTGCACCGAATGTAAGTGGACTTTCTGGAGAGGCTTGGGGGCTTTTGCTCAACATTGGATCCTGCAGCTGCCTCCTGTTTGTCTGACCTCTGGTTCTCGGGACTTGAGCTAGCAGCTTACCTGCTGTCTTGCCTGCCAATCTTGTGATTTGTCAGTCTTTGCAGCCTGTAACCAGAGCTCTGCTGTCTGACTTGCCGATCTTGGGTTTGCCACCCCTTGCGTCTATGTGAATCAGGAGAAGCCTCCAGGCTGACCCACATTCCAGCCTCTACAACCATCTGAGTCATTTCCCTAATATAAATCTCTCTCTATATGTATTTATACACTTTACTGGTTTTGCTTCTCTAGAGCACCCAGCCTAAGACAACACATAATAACAAGTGTTGGCTAGAATGTGAAGAAATTAGATCTTTTATACATTGATGGTGGAAATACAATATTGTACAGCTGCTTTGGAAAACTGTCTAGCAATTTCTCAAAATGTTAAATATAGAGTTATCATATGCTCCAGCAGTTTTGTTGTTGTCATTGTTGTTATTAGGTGCTGTTGAGTCAGTTCTGACTCATAGCAATCCTAAGTACAACAAGAATGAAATACCACCCGGTACTGCACCATCCTCACAATCGTTGTTATACTTGAGCCCATTGTTGCAGCCACTGTGTCAGTCCATCTAGTTGAGGGTCTTCCTCTTTTCTGCTGACCCTCTGCTTTACCAAGCAAGATGTCCCTCTCCAGGGATTGATCCCTTCTGATAACTTGTACAAAGTATGTATGATGTAGTCTTAACCATCCTTGCTTCTAAGAAGCATTCTGGTTGTACTTTTTCCAAGACAGATTTGTTCATTCTTTTGTCAGTCCATGGTATAGTTAATATTCTTCGACAACACCATAATTCAAAGGGATCAATTCTTGTCCAGTCTTCCTTATTCATTGTCCAGCTTTCACATTCATACGAGGCAATTGAAAACACCATGGCTTGGGTCAGGTGCACCTTAGTCTTCAAGGCGACATCGTTGCTTTTTTTTTTTTTTTTTAACACTTCAAAGAGGTCTTTTGAAGCAGATTTGCCCAATGCAATGCATCGTTTGATTTCTTGACTGCTGCTTCCTTGAGCGTTGATTGTGGATCCAAGTAAAATGAAATCCTTGAAAACTTCAATCTTTCCATATTTTCTCCGTTTATCATGATGTTGCTTATTGGTCCAGTTGTGAGGATTTTGGTTTTCTTTACGTTGAGGTGTAATCCGTACTGAAGGCTGTGGTCTTTGATCTTCATCAGTAAGTGTTTCAAGTCCTTTTTGCTTTCAGCGAGCAAGGTCGTGTCATCTGCATATCGCAGGTTGTTAATGAGTCTTCCTCCAATCCTAATGTCCTGTTCTTTTTCATGTAGTCCAGTTTCTCGGACTATTCACTTGGCATACAGATTGAATAATGAAAGGATGCAACCCTGACACACACCTTTTCTGACTTTAAACTATGCAGTATACCCTTGTTGCATTTGAACAACTGACTCTTGGTCTATGTACAGGTTCCGCATGAGCAAAATTAAGTATTCTGGAAATCTCATTCTTTGCGATGTTATCCATAATTTGTTATGATCCACACAGCTGAATGCCTTTGCATGGTCAATAAAACACAGGTAAATATGTCTTTCTGGTATTCTCAGCTTTCAGCCAAGATCCATCTGACATCAGCAAAGATACCCTTGTTCCATATACTCTTTTGAATCCAGCTTGAATTTTTTGAAGTTCCTTGTTGATGTATTGCTTCAACCACTTTTGAATTATCTTCAGCAAAATTTTACTTGCATGTGATATTAATGATATTGTTCAATAAATTCCACATTCTGTTGGATCACCTTTCTTTGGAATGGGCACAAATATGGAGCACATTGTTGCATTTCTCCCAGCACTGTTTCTCCATTTTGTATTATTCATAATAGCACCCAAATGGAAATAACTCAAGTGTCCATCACCTAATAAATGGATACATAAAATTTGGTACGTCCAGTAGAAATGAATAAACATTGAATTGTACACTTTAAATAGGTGAATTGTGTGATTTTTGAATAGTATCTTAATAAAGTTACTATTTAAAAAAAAAGGCAAATCTCCATGAATGAAGTCACATTCTAGCCTTTTATAGTTGAGAAAGAGCATTCCAAAACCAAGGGTATTGCCAGACTGGAATATCTGGCTAAGGTCTAGGCTAAAATTCCATTTTGTGTTTTTAAAGACAGTCTCTATCATACAATACAGCCTACCTTCTGTAAAATTTTCCATTGTACCTCTGACCCAGATACCAGCAGTTCTACAGAAAGATGCGGTTTTGCCCACCTTGCTCTACTTATTTCAAATAGGTAGTTAGAAATGGCTGATGGTAAGAGGAAATTATATAGCTGTGTACAGATGTCAGACATAGTGTTAAACACGTGACTTTATCAGCTAAACTGATTCTAAGAAGATACCCCCTTAAGACTCGTAATTGGAATAAACTAATGTTACAAAGTTATAGCCTTTCTGTACCAAAACACTTTTTCTCTCCTTGAGCATTAGAATACTTAGCATTTTCTCTTATAATCATCCTATTCCTTCAAAAAACTCTTTAATTTTATGTTTAAACAGAACTCACCACCATAATGCTAAAGTAACTCAGTTTAACACAGACTGCAGATGTCTAGATGTAAGGAAACATGTGATTTTAGTAGTCAGCCAAAATTCTGTCTCCTAGAGCCATCCTTGCAAAGGAGGTCAACCTCTTCAAGGATAGTCAACAGAGACCTTGCAACCTGCAAGTTTGTAAACGTTAACCAATCAAAAATGTTTTAGCTGTACCCTTCTGTTTGCAGTTTTTTCCTTCATAAGCCTCTGTAACACTGCAGCTCAGAGGAACACATTGCTGGATTTCCTCCAGCACTGTGTTTCCCAGTTTTGCAAAATGGTCTTTTTCCATAATAAACTCTTTTTTTTTTTTTTTTAATTTAAAGAGCCTTGTAGTTTCTTCACTATCATACAGTTAAAGCCTTGGCAAGTCATCTAATCTGTCTGGGTTTCAGTCTTCTCCTCTGTAATATGTGAATGATAATAATAACTTAGAAGATGCTGAAAAAAAAAAATGAAGTGATGTATGTGAGAATGCTTACACAAATACAGCATCCATGGCAAATCAGTTGTCACTGAGTCTATTCCAGCGTATGGCGCATCCACAGCAGAGAGCGTTAACGGTCCAACAAGATCCATGCTCTCCCTTCCATAGTATAGAATTAACATGGGAAATAGTTGCCCAGGTAAGGACTACATTTTCCATGACTCCTTGCTTCTAGTTAGGCCATCAACTAGTTCTGACCAATGATAAAAGAGCAGAAGTGGTGTGTGTGGCCAAAGTGATTAAGCATCAGGTATGTTTTCTCCACTCTCTCTCCTCCCATCTGGATGCTGAGATAGCGATAGGGAGGATGAATCCATAAGACAGAAGAGGCCTGGGTCCTTAAATCATTGTGTTGGGAAAACCCACCTGAGAACTGGTTGCATCTATTTTAGACTGAGATTCTCAGTGAGAAATATGCTTCTATTTGGTTTAGACATTGATATTTTGAAATTTTTTGCTACAGCAGCAAATGTCACCCTCACTGACACAGAATTTAAGTACACAGTACATTTTTCAGAAAAAAAAAGTTATCTTTGTCAATTGTTTGCACCTTTGGAGTTTTAAAATGAAAGCCAGTAGAGACAGAGAGAAGACAAAGATGGAAACTTGAAGGTGGAGGACACAGGAGCACACAGCCTGTTGTTGACCCAGAAATGGGAGCAGGTCAGGTGTATTCAAGGAACAGCAAGGAGACCAATGTGGTTGGAGCAGTGTACGCAAGGGAGAGAGTGACAGGGAAGAGATCGGAGAGGTAAGGGGGTGTTAAGGATTGAGTATATCCCCCCAAATATTTGTTGGCGTTCTAACCCCTGTACCTGTAAATATTACTATGTTTGGAAATACAGATTTTCTTTTGTTATGTTAATGAGGTCATACCAGAGTAGGGTGAGTCCTTCTAAATGGTGTCTTATAAAAAGACCAGACTTGATGGCACCTAACAACAACAACAACAACAACCAAAAGAACAGAGTAGACAGAGACATACCAAAGGGAAGACAGATGCCAGAATGACGAGGATCAACAGCAGAAGCCAGAAACTAGGAGAGAGGTCCACAGAAAGAATCAGTACAGCCAAGACCTTGATTTAGATTTTAGCCACCAGAACTGTGCTAAAATAAATTTCTGTTCTTTAAAGCCACCCACATGTAGTATTTTTCGTTACAGCAGCACTAGAAAACTAAGAAAGGGGGTGAGGCTAGATCGTATTGAGGCCTAGGGACTGGACAAAGACCACCATGTGGGATCAGGAAGAGTTCAAGACCAGAAAGAAATGGTTGTGCTGAGGTTATTGGCTTCAGCAGTGAATGCCAGCACAGTGCCCCCGAAGACAAACAGGTCCAGTTGCTCATCAGCAGATACCAGTTCAGGAGCTAGACAACAATTCTTCTGCAGGAACTAGCAAGACTCAGTTGGTGAATGTGGATCCAAAATGGCTCCCTCTTTGCCACCCTGATTCACATTAGTACCAGCGTACACCAAGATGACTTCTTCGGTAGGAGCTGGGGAAAAGGCAGAACGTTTGAAAGATTGAGCATTTACTAGAGACTATTTAGTCTTAAAGAGACTGAGTTTATAAGGACAAGAAAATAAACGTACTATATTTTCTTTGCATATTTCGTTATACTGAATTAGCTTTTGACCTATGCTACAACTCTATAAATTTGTCTCAGTGAAATTAAGATTATATTATGTTCGTGATGTTTCTATCTAAAAATTGTAACATATCACTATAAATTAAAATTTTGTTCATTTCTTAGTGTATACTTTATGGCTTGTGTGACTTTAAAATCTTATTTATTGACTTTGAGGAGGACATTTTAAAATTTGACACAATTTGCTTAAAAAAAAAATCCTTGAACATTTGGCAAAAATTTCAACCTGCTAATACTCTGTAAATAAAATTAAACAGAAATACACTTTATAGTAAGTGATAGAACAATAAACAATGATCATATTGTAGCTTTAAATATAGCCTGAGTGATTCAAGTACATTATGAAAGAAAATGCTTCAAAAAACTCATGCGTTTTAGAAGTCAAATTTATACATTTGTTGCACATGAATAGGATAAAAGCTAGGGTTTTGTAAAGCTGGTTTTAAAAATTGTTATTTTTTAAAAAAAATAAACAGCTAAACATTATGTACTCAATGCATATTCTCAGCTCATTTATAATTTCCAGGTATGTGAACTTACAGATAATAATCATAAAAAGTCATCAAATCACATTTTAAGCTATTATTTATATTTCTTTTAGATAGGAGTTGATAATCCGTTCTATCATAAATCACTGTGAATTTCGTTTTCTTGTTCTGGTCTAGTAATATCTGATGGAAATGCTGTGAAGTAGTCCAATAACTAAGAAGCAATGCACTACCATAAGAGAAGCCAGGATCAACTGAAAGCCCAGTCCCAGAATGATTGTGGACTAGCATTCCCAGAGTATTGGTAAAAACAGAAAGGCCTATAAAACTTTGCCCACCAATTTTAGTGAGAAATGACAAAAATGGAATCATTTAGATAGGACCTCATCACTTTAAGTTACACGTGGCCATTCAAACTCCATATATATACATAAACTCATTTACTCTATCTTCTCTGTTATGATTTATTTAGCATCACAATATTACACAAGAAGGATGCAGACCTTTGTTGAGAGCTTTGCTCTATGATTGGGTTATAAAGGCAAATGAGACCCCAGCTTTGTTCTTGAAGAACTTATATCTAAGCGGGAGAAAGAAAAGTAAACTGATAATTACATTTAGTGCTATGACATCTGCAATACAGTCAAGGCTGCTACCTTTACTTATATAGATTGTGTGCTGTGCAGCCAAATGTGGCATCCCTGGTAAGTGTACAAATTTCTATGGTGCGCAGAAAAGGGTGTGTTTAGCTCGAGAAAGTCAGTGAAGATCTCCGAGTTTTACAAGACATTTCAGCTCAGTCTTGAGGAAGAAATAGAAACCCATAGACAGAGGGAAGGGGAAGAACTGAGGCTGAAGTATATACAAATATTTGGCAGAGGTTGGGATTTTTGGGAAGGAGGTAGAGCTGAAAGTGTATGAATGAATTTAGAGGGCTGTGCCTGAAATTCTAAGGAGTTAGGATTTTGTAAGAAATGGAGAGGCGTAAGAGAGTTTTTAGAAGGGAAAATACATGATCATGTGGGTTTTGAGACAAATAATTCTGATAGGGGAGATGGATTGGAGAGGAAGCTGGAAGTGAAGGACCATGTAGAGGTGACTGTGACTGCAGCAGTTGACCAAGACTAACTTTAAGGTCCATTCTTTTAGTTCTTGTCTTACTGGGCTTCTTAGGAGCATTTGGTATTATTGACTACTCTCTCCTTCTAGACACTTTCTTATCTCTTGGCTTCTGTGACACCACACTTGTTTTTCCTTCTGTTTCTTTGGATGCTCCTTTGTCTTCAGCGTTGACCTCCCTTGAATTATGACATGGCCTTTTGACTTCTTGTTCTATGTATCTGCCTTTCCACTATTTCAGTTAGGTGCAAGTGACTCCCAACTCTGTATCTCCAGTATAGATTGTTCTCCTAAGCACTAGACCTATATGCACTTGTATGTCTCACTGAAGCCTAAAGTGTCAGAAATGAATTCATGATTTTTCAAAATGCCTTTATAAGGCATGGTACTGGGTTACTTTTACAGATGTAGTTGTTGTTAATTCTTTGCTGGGAATTAGAGGGTGATGACTCTAACTTTATTGGTTTTATTTATTCCTTTGCTTAACAGATATTTCTTGGAAAATGACAATTAGAAAGGATCTATGGAATATAATGACGCTTGAAACAAGGTTACTGCCTGCTGAGAATTTACAGTACAGTATGGAAGGAAAGAAAATTAAGCCATATTTATTAAGAGTTTATGGATAGAATAGAAATACCATATGATCCAGCAATCCCACTCCTTGGAATATGTCCTAGAGAAATAAAAGCTGTCACATGAACAGATATATGCACACCCATGTTCATTGGAGCACTGTTCACAATAGCAAAAAGATGGAAACAACCTAGGTGCCCATCAACGGATGAATGAGTAAACAAATTATGGTATATTCCACAATAGAATACTACACAACAGTAAAGAACAACGATGAATCTGCAAAACATCTCATAACATGGAGGAATCTGGAAGGCATTATGCTAAGTGAAATTAGTTAGTCGCAAAAGGACAAATATTGTATGAGACCACTATTATAAGAACTCAAGAAAAGGCTTAAACACAGAAGAAAACATTCTTTGATGGTTATGAGGGTGGGGAGGGAGAGAGACGGGAGTTCACTAACTAGATAGTAGATAAGAATATCTTACGTGGAGGAAAGGACAACACACGCTACAGGGGAAGTCAGCGCAACTGGACTAAACCGAAAGCTAAGAAGTTTCCTGAACACAACCAAACACTTCGATGGACAGAGTAGCAGGGGCAGGGTTCTGGGGACCATGGTTTCAGGGGACATCTAGGTCAATTGGTGTAACAAAGTTTATTAAGAAAATGTTCTGCATCCCACTTTAGTGAGTGGCATCTGGGGTCTTAAAAGCTAGCGAGCAGCCATTTAAGATGCATCAGTTGGTCCCAACCAACCTGGAGCAAAGGAGAAAGAAGAACACCAAAGACACAAGGAAAATATTAGCCCAAGAGACAGAAAGGGCCACATAAACCAGAGACTCCATTAGCCTGAGACCAGAAGAACTAGATGGTGCCCAGCTACCACCAATGACCACCCTGACAGGGGACACAACAGAGAGTCCCTGATGGGGCGGGAGAAAAGTGGGGTGAAGAACTCAAATTTTAGTAAAAAGACCAGACTTAATGGTCTGACTAGACTGGAAGAACCCCAGAAGACATGGCCCCTGGACTCTCTGTTAACCCAGAACTAAAACTATTCCTGAAGCTATCTCTTCAGGCAAAGATTAGACTGGACAATAAGAAATAAAATGATATTTGTAAAGAGTGTGCTTCTCAGTTCAAATAGATACACGAGACTAACTGGGCAGCTCCTGTGCAGAGGAAAGATGAGAAGGCAGAAGGGGGTAGGAACTGGTTGAATGGACATGGGAAATCTGGGGTGGAAATAAAGAGTGTGCTGTCACATTATAGGGAAAGCAACTAGGGTCACATAACAATGTGTGTATAAATTTTTGTATGAGAAACTAACTTGAGCAGTAAACTTTCACTTAAAGCACAATTAAAAAAAAAAAAAAAAAAAACAGGTCAGTTGTCCCGGAGTAAGACTACATACAGGGAAGCTTGGGAAGAAAAGGACAGATCTTGGAAGCTGGCCTAAAACAAGCCTGTAGGTAAGAAAAACAGGTCTATTATGAGGGGCCACCCAGCCCAGGGAAGATCCTTTCTAACTTTAAAGGGACCAGACCCATCAGGTCAGTTTTCAGTATCTGTTCTTCAACCAGAAATCCTCAGAAATTATCTCAGGACTTTCCTAGAATACACCCAGAATCCTACCACTGTCTGGATTGAAGCTCAGGGCTTCCAGAATTGGTTATCTTTCCAAGGCATGAAACCACACTTCAGAGTCCTTTAAGGTCCTCAAATATTAGTCTTTCTTGAATAACACTGATTTTTGTTTGAAACTCCCAAGAGGACAACAGTACTTTACACTATCTAGTTTTCTGTAGTCTCTCTTTGTCTTTTTTATAGACTTTCTCCAATTTACAGATTTTCTTCAATCCCTGAATAAAGGTCCTAAAAGAAACAAGCAAACAAAAAGAGTTTATGGTGTGCCAGGAACTGTTGCATGCTACATCATTTAATCCTAACAATTCTGTGGGCAGGTATTCTTGTGTTCAACTGAGGAACAGGAGGCTCAGGAATACTTCCAATTATCATGCAGTAAGCAATGGCAGAGCACCATTCAACCCCAGCTTAGTCTGTAACTAAAATATTTATTCTTTCTTTCACATCACATGACTCTGAATTGAGGAATCAGTAGGGGTACCCATGAGTCCCTGGGTGGTGCACATGGTTAATGTGCTCAGTTGCTAACTGAAAGATCAGAGGTGTAAGTACACCCAGAGGCATCTCAGAAGAAAGGCCTGAAAATCTACTTCCAAAAAATCAGCCATTGAAAACCCTCTGGAGCATAGATCTACTCCGACATGGGGTTGCAAAATTGGAATTGACTAGATGGCAACTGGTATGGTATATGATAGGGGTACCCATGAAGAGACATTCCAGTCATTCCCAATTTCTAGTCCATAAAGGTATCCATTTTGCTCCCACCAGATACTTTTTAATCCCACCCTACTCTACCTGGAATCTGGAGCTCACTTCCAGCTCCCTCCTACCACTGTTGAAAGTAACCATGAAATAATTTACTTGGTAATCTCAGTGGATAGAATCTTATTTTTGAGGTTACTTATGATACAGAAATTATATCTGAAAAATAACTGGGAGTTATTGTCCCTTTCGAGAAAATTGATTTAAAAAACCCAGTAGCTGCATCTTCTCAGTGCATTGCCCAAATATCTGTTGAGTACACTGAGGACACTACTATCTGGGCCCTGGACAAGAAGGGCACTTTATGATTTTGGTGATGATGATGATGAGGTGCAAGTCACTTAAATATTTTGACAGTTGTATTATGGAGTGAGACATTTCCTTTAATGCTGTTTTATAGGCAAGACGGAAAAAACTGCAAACGTATTTTGGATAGTGTACAAGTTTGTCAGGATCTTGAGTTACTCTATGTTCAGAGTGCAGGAGTATCTTAAGCTAGCAAGAAGCAGTTATACTTTATACAAGCAGGGGTAGGGGAAGTTTCAAAATTTCTGGAAAAGAGACCGTATGCGAAGATGTCCATACTAGATTATGAGTGTATCATGATTTCCTCAGGGAATAGTTTAGTAGGCAAGGCTGATTCCAGGCAACCTTTGACATAGTGAAAAGTCTTTAAACTTTGAAGTCTACTGTTGCAGGAGTATGGGTGGTAAAATTGAGAGTGGACAGCGTTTCATGTTCTTACGATCTTGCTCAAAGCTGAAGCACTTCTTCCACTGCCAGATCAAGGGACAAAGCCTGGAACTGAGCAGGGAGTTGTGAGCAGAAACATTAATCAAATATGCTTTGAGGAAATTTATTCACCTGGAGCACAGAATATCTGTGAATTTTGTCTTGGGCCATTCTGGTTGGCAAATTAAGTGTCAGGTCCTTGTGACAATGACAGTTTATTTGGGAATTAACCCCTCTCCCTTCTCTCCTAATCCAAGTCATAGAATCGTATCTCACAGTTGGAAGCACTTTTAGAGACTGGCTAGTTTCTCTGTCTCTTCCAGTTAGGAATTTAGGAGTTCATTAGGTCTGGCTGGGCCACACATTTGGCCATTGTGGAGCCAATTTCAAGATGTAGCAACCACACATCTTCTGGGGATATCTTTCTAATTGTTCCTTCAAGTAGAGCAGGCCGTCTTTTCTCAGTCACATATATGTCATTGATGGAGGTGGTTTCATCTTGTCTTCTACAAGATCAATTTAAAAATGTAGATGAGTCACTCATTTTGTTTACTTATTCATTTAACAAATATTTATTGGTGTTTGGCACCGTGGCAGGCACTGCTGATAAAAGGTGATTAAAAACAGGCACGGTGCCTGTCCTCATGGAGATTACAATTAATTGATTTTATTAATAACTTTCAGAATAATTTAATTATTATTTAGGTCTTCACATTTTACAATTTATCAGGGTAGAGAAAAATAACAAAAGAAATGAAATTAAAAACTCCCCCTCTGCTACTCAATTTTGAATTCATTTCTTTCATATCACTGTCCTATGCCTATCTTTTTAACCTTAGTTTTAAGCATGGTGTACATTTTGCATTCAACTTTCCATGTGTGAATGATATTATCAAACTGTTCTCCATGAATGAGTGTGACATCACGTTTTCCATGTAATTATTTTCAAAATGATCATTTCCACAAATACAAGTTGCTTGTAATATAATTTATTTAATTATTGTTTTATTTGGAGCGTTTAGTTGTATACGTTGTTGTTGTTAGGTGTCATCGAGTCGGTTCTGACTCATAGCACCCTATTTACAACAGAACAAAACACTACCCAATCGTCTGCCATCCTCTCAACCGTTGCTGTGTTAGAGCCCATTGTTGCAGCCACTTTATCAATCCATCTCTTTGAGGGTCTTCCTCTTTTTCGATGACCTTCTACTTTATTAAGCATGATGTTCATCTCCAAGGACAGGCCCCTCCTGATAACACGTCCAAAGTACTTGAGACAAGAATCTCTATCTTTGCTTCCAAGGAGTATTTTAGCTATATTTCTTCCAAGACAGAATTGTTTGTTCTTCTGATAGTTCATGTTATATTCAATATTCTTCACTAACACCATGATTCAAAGGCATCAATTCTTCTACGGTCTTCCTTATTCATTGTCCAGCTTGCCAATGCATATGAGGCAATTGAAAATATCACGGTTTGGGTCAGGCGCATCTTAGTCCTCAAAGCGACATCTTTGTTTTTTAATATCTTAAAAAAGGTGTTTTGCAGCAGATTTGCCCATTCCAATATGTCGTTTGATTTCTTGACTGCTGTTTCCATGAGCATTGATTGTGGATCCAAGTAAAATGAAATCCTTGACAACTTCAATATTTTCTCCATTTATCATGATGTTGCTTATTGGTCCCATTGTGAGGATTTCTGTTTTCTTTATGTTGAGGTGTAATCCATACTGAAGACTGTACTCATTGATCTTCATCAGTAAGGCTTCAAGTCCTCTTCTCTTTCGACTGAGTCATTTGCATATCGCAGGTTGTTGATTAGTCTTTCACCAATCCTGATGCCACATTCTTCTTCGTATAGTCCAACTTCTCACATTATTTGCTCAGCATACAGATTGAATAAGTATGGTAAAAGGATACAACCCTGACGCACACCTTTCTTGCTTTTAAACCATACAGTATCCCCTTGCTCTGTTCGAATGATTGCCTCTTAGTCTATGTACAGGCTCCTCAGGAGCACAATTAAGTGTTCTGGAATTCCCATTCTTCACAACGTTATCCATAATTTGTTATGATCCACACAGCTGAATGCCTTTGAGTGGTCAATAAAACACAGGTAAGTATCTTTCTGGTATTCTCTGCTTTCAGCCAAGATCCATGTGACATCAGCAATGATATCCTTTGTTCCACTTCCTCTTCTGAATCCAGCTTGAATTTCTGACAGTTCCCTGTCAGTGTACTGCTGCAACTGCTTCTGAATCATCTTCAGCAAAATTTTACTTGCGTGTGATGTTGATATTGTTTGATAATTTCTGCATTCTGTTGGATCACCTTTCTTTGGAAAGGGCACAAATATGAATCTCTTCCTTTTGGCTGGCCAGGTAGCTGTCTTCCAAATTTCTTGGCATAGACAAGTGAGTACCTCCAGCTCTGCATCCTTTCGTTGAAATATCTCAATTGGTATTCCATCAATTCCTGGAGCCTTGTATTTTGGCAATGCCTTCAGTGCAGCTTGGACTTCTTCCTTCAGTAACAGTGGTTCTTGATCATATGCTAACTCCTGACATGGTTGAACGTCGACTAATTCTTTTTGGGACAGTGACTGTGTATTCCTTCCATCATCTGCTTTTGATGCTTCCTGCATCATTCAATATTCTGCCTATAGAATCCTTCAAAATTGCAACTTGAGGCTTGAATTTTTCTTCACTTCTTTCAGCTTGAGAAATGCCAAGTGTATTCTTACCTTTTGGTTTTCTAACTCCAGGTCTTAGCACATGTCATTATAGTACTTTACTCTGTTTTGTTGGGGTGCCCTTTGAAATCTCCTGTTTAGCTCTTTTACTTCATCACTTCTTCCATTCGTTTTAGCTACTCGACGTTCAAGAGTAAGTTTTAGAGTCTCTTCTGACATTCATTTTGGTCTTTTCTTTCTTTCCTGTCTTTTTAATGACCTCTTGCTTTCTTCATGTATGACATCCTTGATGTCATTCCACAATTTGTCTTTTCTTTGGTCATTAGTATTCAATGCATCAAATCTATTCTTGAGATGGTCTCCAAATTCAGGTGGGGCATACTCAATATCGTATTTTGGCTCTCATGATCTTGTTTTAATTTTCTTCAGCTTCAACTTGAACTTGCATAAGAACAATTGATGGTCTGTCTGCAGTCGGCCCTGGCCTACTTCCGACAGATGATATAGAGCTTTTCCATCATCTCTTTCCACAGACGTAGTCTGTTTGAATCCTATGTTTCCATTAGGTGAGGTCCATGTGTATAGTCACCATTATGTTGTTGAAAAAAGGTATTTGCAATGAATAAGTCATTGACCTTGCAAAATTCTATTATGCAATCTCCAGCATTGTTTCTGTCACCAAGGCCATACTTTCCAACTACTGATCCTTCTCTGTTTCCAACTTTCCCATTCCAATCACCAGTAATTATTAGTGGATTTTTATTTCCATGTTTGATCAATTTCAGGCTGCAGACGTTGGTGAAAATCTTAAGTTTCCTCATCTTTGGCATTAGTGGTTGGTTTATAAATTTGAATAATAATTGTATTAACTGGTCTTCCTTGTAGGATCATGGATATTATCCTATCACTGACAGCATTGTACTTTAGGATAGATCTCGAAATGTTCTTTTTAACTATGAACGTGAAGCCATTCCTGTCCAATTTGTCATTCCTGGCATAGTAGACCATAGGATTGTCTGTTCCAGAATGGCCAATGTCACGTCATTGCAGCTCACTAATGCCTAGGATATTGATCTTTATGTGTGCCATTTCATGTTTGACAACTTCCAGTTTTCCTAGATTCATACTTCATACATTCCACGTTCCTATTATTAATGGATATTTTTAGCTATTTCTTCACATTTCGAGTCATGCCATATCAGCAAATGAAGTTCCTGAAAGCTTGACTTTGTCCATATCATTAACGTAGACTCTACTTTGACGAGGCAGTGCTTCCCCAGTCGTATTTTGAGTGCCTTCCAACCTGAGGGTCTCATCTTCTGGTACTATATCAGACAATGCTCCACTGCTATTCGTAAGTTTTTCACTGGACAGTTTTTTTCAGAATAAACTACAGGTCCTTCTTCCTGGTCTGTCTTAGTCTGGAAGCTCTGCTGAAACCTGTCCACCAAGGGTGACCAGGCTGGTATTTGAAATACTGGTGGCAAAGCTTCCAGTATCACGTCAATGCACAAGCCACCACCATACAACAAACTGACAGATGGGTGGTGGAGTATATAATGCAACAATAAATAACACTGCATGTAGTTTCTTTTTTCTTCAATTCTATATTGTCCTTCAGAGACAAAGAGTTGGAATTCTATAATTGTAGTAGTGAGTTGCTTTTCTTTGGTGTTAAGCAAGATGACAAATGGACTGATATACTTTTGGGTTATTCAAATTTATCCTGTAATCCCAGTTGGCTAGAAGAACCAGTTTAAAGCAAGCAAAATGAATAATCTGGCCACAAAAGCAAACTAAATACATTTTGTCACCCAATGCATGGTGCAAAAATGCTTTCTTCTTCTTTTTTAAAAAATAGAGAGGAATATTTATATGCATACACTTATGCACAGGATTGCATATACATAAAAAAGAAACATTGAACCATTGGCAGGGTTTTAAAATGCACTTTTCCAAGTTTAAATTATACTTAAATTGTCACATTTTTCTATTGGCCTACTGGAATCCTAAAATGTGGGTTCATCATCAAAATGGCCACAGATTCTTATAATATAGAAAGAAGAGTTATTTTACCCAATCTTGTGATAGTTCCATTATTGGTTAATATTCCAACCATAGACTTCTTTCTTCTTGTAGAAATAGGTATGAAATTAATGGGAGAAAAGTTTGTGCCATTTTACCTCTCTTGAATTAATTCCCCAAAGTCTATGGATAGGAAGATGGGGGCTGATATTCCTGCTGGTAGTTCTCATGTAGCTCTCATGGGAATATCTCTAACGAAGGATAAACAGGGTCTAATGAAGATCAGGATATAGTAACACAGTTAAGCCAAGCCCTGCATGTTTCTTCTGGATTTCAGTGATTCCTGGAGGCCTACTGGATTCTGAATTACCAGCAGCTGCTCACTTTCTTGTCTGCCACAGCTGCCAGCAGCTGTTCTCTCTTCATTATTCCATATCCAGATGCAAACAGCTGTTTTCTCTTTCTTTAAAATTGTCAGCAGTGGCTCATTTTTCCCTAAACACGCGAACACCTGCAGCTATGGAAATTTTAATTTTCAGTTGAGGGGAAAAATTAGACAGCTTCAGGAAGACTGAATGAAGGAAGAGAAAGAGGGAGTGAGAGGTAGTCAGATGTAAAAGGAGCCTAAATTGGAAGCTGGAAGTTGGATGAAAGTCTTCTAGTTACTTTTCAGGGGCTGCATAAATCAATGACAACAAATACGCACATCTTTCTTACTATGACATCCACCTTGGAAAGCAAGGAGTTGTCACTAGCAAACCCAGGAAACTGAGCACCTAGAAAGAAATTATGATGGTGCTCTAAGGACTTGATTTTCATTCATTTTCTTAAGAAATATTTATTGACATCTATTATATGCTGGAGCCCTGGTGGCGCAGTCATTAAGAGCTCAGCTTCTAACCAAAAGGTCGGCAGTTTGAATCCATGAGCCGCTCCGGAAACCCTATGTAGCAGTTCTACTCTGTCTTATAGGGTCACTGTTGCTATGAGTTGGAATCCACTCGACAGCAATGATTTTGGTTTCAAGAGTTTTTATTATATGCTAGGCATTGTTCTAGACATATTGTTGTTGTTAGCTGCCATTGAGTTGGCCCTCGACTCATGTCAACCCCATGCACAACAGATTGGACCATTGTGATCCATAGGGTTTCATCAGCTGTTTTTAGAAGTGGATCACCAGGCCTTTCTTCCTGCTCCATCTTAGTCGGGAAGCTTCACTGACACTTATTCAGCATCATAGCAACACACAAGCCTCCACTGACAGATGGGTGACAGCTGTGCTTGAGGTGCATTGGCTGGGAATCGAACCCAGGTCTACTACATGGAAGGTGAGAATTCTCTACTGAACTAGACGTATACTACTTCTGTCGAGGCAATTGTGACTCATAGTGGCACTAAAGGACAAAGTAGAACTGCCCCATAGGGTTTTCAAGGCTGTAAATCTTTCTGGAAGCAGATTGCCCCATCTTTCTCCCAAAGAGCAGTAGGTGGGTTTGAACCACTGACCTTTTGGTTAGCAGCTGAGGGCTTTAACCACTGCACCACCAGGGCTCCTCAAATTAGCATATAGCAGGTGCTAAATACATGATGAACTGAACGAATACATTTATGGTTGCATTTATACATACATACATACTTATTAATCCTGTCTCTCTTAAAATATCAAAGCTAACGTTCGTAATCAAAGTTTTTTCTGTTGAATTCTGCATTTTTTCCCTATTATTGTAATTGAGAACTTTTGGATTACTTCTTTGACCAAGAAATATTACCAGTTCTCATGCTTTTTTCTTTTGGCAGATACTAGGGAGAGGAAAGTGGGAATGAGAAAGAAGAGAATATATGTTAATTGAGTGCTTACAGTATCCTGGTGTCTTAGGCTGGGTTTTCTAAAGAAGCAAAACCAGTAAAGCATATAAATATATATATAGAAGGAGATTTATATTAAGAAAATGGCCCACACGGTTGTAGAAGCTGGAACGTCCCAAGTCTGTGGGTCAGGATAGAGGCTTCTCCTGATTCATGAAGCCACAGGGGCTGGTGAGCCTGAGGTTGGCAGGTCAGAGAGCAGGGCTCTTGCTCACAGACTGCAAAGATTGATGCATCCCAAGAGTGGCAGGCAAGACCACAAGTAAGCTGCTAGCTCAAGTTCCAAGAACCGTAGGCCAGATGAACAGGAGCCAACTGCAGGATCCAGTGTGAGCAAAAATCCCCCAAGTGCTGCCAGAATATCCACCAATGTTTGTTGCCAGCCACATGCCCAAGGAAACCCCCCGCCTCAACCGATGGGCCACACACAGCAGATCCCATCACAGAGGAGATCACATATCATATCTCAGCAGGGAAGTGATCATGACATTATATGACTGCCAAAACACTGAGAATCCTGGTCAGCCTAGCTGACACACAATCTTAACCATCACACCCAAGTACTGTGCATTGATCTTTATAGAGGTTATCTCATTTCATTTTCATTAGAAATTTCAGAAGTTGGCATTCCTGTTCTCATCAAGCTGATGAGAAAACTGAAGTTGGAAGTAGGAAGCTGCTTACTGAAGGTCACTCAGCTGGGGAGTGACAGAACAGGACTGGACACAGGCACTGTCACTCCAGAGCACAAGCTCTTTTCACTACAGTCTGATTCCTTAACACGCTTCTTCTTCTTGCTGTTCAGGCAGCAAACAGTACTAACAGTGATAACTGAATTAGATTCTGAGATTGTGGAAACAGACATATAATTGATTCAAGGGCAAACTTCATTCATTTTTTTAAGCCTCAGGGCACTGTCATAAAAGGTGAAATAACAGAGATGCTGAAAGCTCATAACTAAAGATACTATCACAAATAAAATCTCTACACACTTAGGCTCTTCTTTATTACTAGCAGGTTTTGAAAGAATATTTGACCAAAGTATGAGATGACTTGATTCCCTCATTTCACACCCTAACTCCATCCATTAGTATCCAAGCAATGCTAGTGGTCATCCTTTGGGATTTTGAGTTGGAGAGAACTGGTTGGCGCTCTAAGGAAACGTTCTATGGTTTAGGGAGCTATTAGGAAAAAAAACTCTTTACTCTTGTAAAAATTCCTCAAACTTTCAGGCTCAGGTTTTTGTAGCTGGCCAAGAGTCAGTCTCAGTTAGAATCTTGCCAAATTGAGCATCAACAGCTCATTTGGCTAGGAAGAAAAAGAAATGAGAAACAACTGATGTTTGCATACTTGAAATTATGAGCTGTTACTCTAACAAAGAGACCAAACACTTTGGGCTTGTTTTATAGTAAACATACATATTGAACAATCTGGTTGGCTAGCAGCTGACTGCATATGTAGGGCACATGTGAACACATATGGATGCATAAAACTAACATATGTTCACTTGAAAGGACACTGTCAATTCATTTTATGGCTTTTTTTTGTTCTCTAGGCTCCGTTGTTTATAAAGTCTTCTTAGAAGCTTAAAAATACAATTTCTTTCCCTACTGATTTTTGTGCTTTTTTTGAAAACTAGTATTTTGAATGGCACTCAAATAAATGGGACTGGTTCTATTTAACATAAAATCTTACTTGAATTTATATAGCAGCACATCATAAAACCAGAAGTAAGGCATTAAGAGGAAGACAATTCCTTATGGAGAGAAAAAACAGCCATATTCTGCCCACCGAGTAGACATTCCAGAATTGAATAGTACTCACAAGATAATTTTTTGATATCCCAGTGTTTTTAGTTAGTGTTAGAAATCACATAGAGATATTGGTGACTACAATAAATCCTAATTTTTCTGTTTTCTAAAACATGTTTTAGCAATATTCTACTAACTTCTTCACTAAGTAAAAAAATTTTTTTTTTAAAAAGTCTCGCTCTGAGCAAAAGCTATAAAGAATCAAATCCAAATGGACGAAAAATCTGAAAAAATGCTCAAATTACAAGCAGGTGGGAAAACAAAAAGTAAAATAAGGATAAATTATCACTTTACGCCCATCAGGCTGGCAAAAAACAACAAGTGAAAACACACATTGCTAGTGGAGATGTGGGGAAAAGGCCACTTTTATACATTGCTAGTGGAAATGGGAATTTTTAACAGCTTTTTGAAAGTAAATCTAGTAACATTTATTAAAATTAAAAATATGTACTCATCCTTCAATCCAGCATCCTCCTCTTGGGAATCTAACCCATAGAAACAAATACGTAAGGATATAAACAGGATTTCTACATCAGTATTATTTATTGTGGCAAAAGGAAAAAAAAAATTGAAACCAAATTAATGCCTTTCACTAGGCATAAATTAAGGTGTAAATTAAGATATGCCTACATCATTAAATATTATGTAGCCTCCAAAAAGAGTGAAATAGAATCATGCCAGTTGACTTAGAAGGATTACAGCCATGTATTGTTGAGGGAGAAAAGCAAGATACCTAAAGAATATATAATATGAACTGATTTTTCAAAGGAATGACCAAAAATTTTTATTTGTGTACATTTATGTCTCTCTAATCTTCCTATGGTGCCGATGGTTTGTGCTCAACTACTAACCTAATGGTTGGCTGTTCAAACCCACTCAGCGGAGCCGCAGAAAGAAGTCCTGGTGACCTGCTTCTGCAAAGATTGCAGCTGAGAAAATCCTATGGAGTGGTTCTACTCTGTAACACCTGAAGTCACCATGAGCTGAAATCAACTCGAGGCCAATGGGTTTGATTTTGTTTTAATCTGTCTCTATATACTTTTGTATAGGGCTATATGATGATGAAGGAACCCTCGTGGCACAATGGTTAACTGCCTAACTGTTAACCCAAAGGTTAGCCATTCAAACCCACCAGCTGCTCCGCAGGTTAAAAGACCTGGAGATTTGCTCCTGTAGAGATTACAGCCTAGGAAACCCCATGCTGCTGTTGTTGTTAGGTGCCATCGAGTCAGTTCCAACTCATAGCGACTCTATAGGAAACCCTATAGAGCAATTATACTGTGTCATACAGGGTTGCTATGAGTTGGAATTCACTTGACAGCACACGAAAACAACATGTAATGATGAGGAAAAATATGGATTGATACATACTAGGTTGTTAAGATTGATTATCTAGAAGGGAGTGGAAGGAGTTTGGGTGGTGGTAGATGAGGAAACTAAGCAAAAAAAGGACAAGACTGACAAAAATCCAGTGTGAAAGATGTCATCACATTTATGAAAAATTATGTATGTGAACGAGTCCCTGGGTGGTGCAAATGGTTAGGTGCTCGACTACTAACCAAAAGCTTGGTGGTTTGAACCCAGCCAAAGGCACCTCAGAAGAAAGGCCTGGCAATCTGCTTCCAAAAGACCAAAGCCATGAAAACTCTATCCAGCAGTTCTACTCTGAAACACTTGGGGTCGCCATGACTCACAAATGACTCAATGGAAACTAGTTTTTTTGGTATTTGCACAAGGAGTTTTTTTTTTAAATAATAGATAATTAAAATAAAACATTTTCATCTTCTAGTTTTCAGGATCTCTATAGATAAGACGAAGATGTGAAAGTTCTAACAGAAGTCAGACAATCATGGAAAAAATTAAACTTGTGGATTGGCTGAGGACTTTTATGAGTCTAAGGTTTACACTGTAAGATCAAGAAGAGCAGGCTGCATTCGATCATTTCAGGGTACTGGTGCCACCAAGTGGTGCCTGGAGCAATTGTTGGTGATATTTTATCACTCCACCAGTGAAAGGACCTCATGGCTTATGGTAGCAAGCTATCAGTGGAGGGCTCCCATCCTCCCTGGGATGAAATCACGCACAAGATCCTGGCACTCACAAGAGCAGGAAGTATGAAAAGTGCATACAGAGTAAACAGCTTTTGCCCTAGAATCTGAATTCACCTTGGTTTCTTCTACTGGCAGGTGCTCTGCCATGCTTGACCATCACCTATCAAGCCCCTTGAGATATGTTGTATATCTTCTAAAAACTTGAACTTAGATTTATTTCCTGTCTGGCTTCTTTAACTGCCTGATAAATTTATCGGTTGCTGTCAAGTAGATTCAGACTCACAGCCATCCTACGTGTGTCAGAGTAGAACTGTGCTCCATAGGGTTTTCAATGACTGACATTTCAGAAGTAGGTTTCCAGGTCTTTCTTCCGAGGCTCCTCTGGCTGACCTCAAACCTCCATCCTTTTGGTTAGCAGCTGAGAGCATTAACCATTAGCACCACCCATGGACTCTGATCTCTTACATAAGTTCTCTCTTTTAGCTCCACCATCTTATCTTGGCCTCTCATTATTACTTTTCTAGTACCATAAGAGGAGTCCCTGAGTGGTCCAGTTGGTTAAGCACTCAACTACCAGCCAAAAGATTGGCAGTTCGAACCCACCCAGAGGTGCTTTGGAAGACAAGCCCGGTGATCTGTTTCTGAAAGGTCACAGGGCCTTGCAAACCCTATGAAGCAGTTCTACCCTGCACGCATGAGGTTGCCATGAGTTGGAATTGACTTGACGACAATTAACAGTAAGTGCCATAAGAACATTTTCGTGTGCTTTCCTAGCTTCAGTCTCTCCCTGTTCATATCCAGCTACAATCCCCTTCTATACTAAGCTTCCCAAAGTTCTGGTCATTTAACAACACTACTTAAAAGCCTTTAATTGCTCCTCTCTGCCTACCAGCAAAATCTGACCTCAGAGCACAAGCTCTTTACAGGGTGTCCTTATGTCTCAGTTTGCTGGGGATGGTCCCAGCTTACTTTTGTGGTCCCAGCATAATTTACTAATTTCTGACTCTTTTTGACCTTAAAATGCCCTGGTTTAGGCAGTACATTATATGTTTACCTTACCCTTAACCACTTAGTTCTCTTGCTTCTTATATAATAAATAAGCTAACAGAGGAAATGTATAGTTTGTGGTAGAGAGAGGAATTAGAATGATGTAGAGAGGACATGTATGTCAGACCGAGAACATGGATACATAAATATATTTTTCTCTGGGCATTCAAAAGCTAAATATAAATTATCTGAGGTTTATCACCCTATTTAAAGTTTATTTTCTCCTGCCACTTAAAAGGTAAGGGAATTTTTTGTTGTTGTTGTTCACTCTAGTAATAAAATCGACCTTTCTGTTTTTTATTTAGCATTTTTTATTATTCTCAGACTAATAGAGCCCTGTTTGGGACCTGATGAAGACCACACTAATAATTTGTTACCAAATGTTAAAAATATTCAACTAAATAAATATACATAAATTCTAAACATTTCGAGGAGGTTGAAACGCTTAGACTATGAGCTCTTTCAGCACAAAAGGTCATATCTTTTTTTTTTGCTTTTAGTATGAAATAGTTGTAATTTTTTTTAAATTGTACTTTAGATGAAGGTTTATAGAACAACTGGTTTCTCATTAAACAGTTAGTACACATATTGTTTTATGACATTGGTTAACAACCCCACGACATGTCAACACTCTCCCTTCTCGACCTTGGGTTCCCTATTACCAGCTTTCCTGTCCCTTCCTACCTTCTAGTCCTTGTCCCTGGGCTGTTGTGCTGCATTGGTCTGGTTTTGTTTTATGGGGCTGTCTAATCTTTGGTTGAAAGGTGAACCTCAGGAGTGACTTCATTACTGAGCTAAAAGGGTGGCCAGGGGCCATACTCTCGAGGTTTCTCCAGTCTCTGTCAGGCCAGTAAGCCTGGTCTTTTTTGTGAGTTAGAATTTTGTTCTACATTTTTCTCCAGCTCTGTCTGGGACCCTCTGTTGTGATCCCTGTCAGAGTAGTTGGTGGTGGTAGCCAGGCACCATCTAGTTGTACTGGACTCAGTCTGGTGGAGGCCTTGGTAATTGTGGTCCATTAGTCCTTTGGACTAATCTTTCCCTTGTATCTTGTTTTCTTCATTCTCCCTTGCTCCCGAAGGGGTGAGACCAGTGGAGTATCTTAGATGGCCGCTCACAGGCTTTTAAGACCCCAGACGCTACTCACCAAGGTAGAATGTAGAACATTGTCTTTATAAACTGTGTTATGCCAATTGAGCTAGATGTTCCCCGAGACCATGGTCCCCACAGCCCTCCACCCAGCAATTCAATCCCTCAGGAGTTTAGATGTGTCTAGGGAGTTTCCAAGACCTTTCCTTGTACAAGTTATGCCGGCTTCTCCAGTATTCTGTACTGTCTTGCCCTTCACCAAAGTTATTACTCATCTACTGTCTGTTTAGTATTCCCCCCACCCCTCCCATCCCTCGTAAACATCGAAGATTGTTTCTTTTTGTGTGTACACCTTTTCATGAGTTTTTACAGTAGTGGTCTCATACGGTATTTGTCCTTTTGTGATTGACTTATTTCACTCAGCACAATGTCCTCCAGTTTCATCCATGTTATGAGATGCTTTGCAGATTCATCTTCGTTCTTTATTGTTGCGTATTACTCCATTGTGTGTATGTACCATAGTTTGTTCATCTGTTGATGGGCATCTAGGTTGTTTCCAACTTTTTGCTATTGTAAACAGTACTGCCATGAACATGGCTATGCATGGGTCTATTTGTGTGATGGCTCTTATTTCTCTAGGATATATTCCTAGAAGTGGGGTTGCTGGATCATATGGTATTTCTATTTCTAGCTTTCTAAGGAAGTGACTTATCATTTTCCAAAATTGTTGTATCATTTTGCATTCCCACCAGCAGTGCATAAGAGTTCCGATCTCCCGGCAGCCCTTCCAACATTTGTTATTTCCAGTTTTTTTTTGATTCGTGCCAGTAATGCTGGCGTGAGATGGTATCTCATTGTGGTTTTGATCTGCATTTCTCTAATGGCTAGTGATCCCAAGCATTTCCTCATGTGTCTGTTGGCTGCTTGAATGTCTTCTATGGTGAAGTGTCTGTTCCTTTGACCATTTTTTAATTGGATTATTTGTCTTTTTGTAGTAAAGGTGTTGGATTTTGTTGTAGATTTTAGAGATTAGACCTTTGTCAGACTTGCAATGTCCAAAAATTTTTTCCCAGTCTGTAGGTTTTCTTTTTACTTTTTTGGTGAAGTCTTTTGATGAGCATAAGAGTTTAATTTTTAGAAGATCCCAGTTATCTAGCTTATCTTCTGGAGTTTGTGTGTTGTTGGTTATGGTTTGTATCCTGTTAATGCCATGTATTAGGGCCTCTAGCATTGATCCTATTTTTTCTTCTATGAACTTTATAGTTTTTGGCTTTATATTTAGGTCTTTGATCCATTTTAAATTAGTTTTTGTATATAGTGTGAGGTATGGGTCCTGCTTCATTTTTTTTTGCAGATGGACATCCAGTTTTGCCAGCACCATTTGTTAAAAAGACTGTCTGTTCCTCATTTGATGGACTTTGGGCCCTTGTTGAAGATCAGGTGACCATAGATTGATGGATTTACATCTGGGTTCTCAATTCTGTTCCAGTTTATGTATTTTCTGGTTCTGCTTGCTATGTTTTGGTTGCATTAACAGGTTGAATATATACTATTTAAGAAAATTATGCTTTGTCCTTCACTCACCATCAGTAGAAATGCACTATGAGTTTTTCTTGTAGTGGAAAAGAATTTGAGCTCAGCTGACAATTTTCTCTTTCACAGTGCTTTTCATAACCAGTTAAATACATTTTCAAGGAAACTATAGTGTGTTCTTGAAAACTGTTTTGTGTGAGAACTAATTGATCTGTACAAGGCTGGAGCTGTGGTCTTATTAACACTAGGTGCTTGCCAAATGACTAATCAGTCATTTAATGCCAGCATACCTCAGATCACCATAGACAACTCATTTTCCTTATCTTATGGGCTAGCCATGAGTCAGCCTAAACTCCAGGAAGTTGGAATTCAATTTAAGCTACTTTTTAACGTTGAGAGTCATTCATTCATCAGTCTTAATTTATCTCCTATGTGTCTAGCTAGGTACTGGGTATTAATGAAAATGACAGGACTTCCTGGAGGGGAGTTTTCCGGCAGACGCATGTACACTCATGCACTCACATGCACACATGTGCACAAACACACACAAACACAGGCCAGCTTCAGCTTATCATTTAGTGGGCAGTGAGTAAACTGCTTTCTTACCTTCTTTTGCAATGTAACTTGTTTTATGAAACTTTTTCCTGACTATACCAACATCATTAGGCACAAAATCAGGCTTTAGACATAATGGCACATCTGCAGATATTCAGCAGTCTGTTATCTACTGATTTTTTGTGAAGTATTTTTACTTTTCATCCAAGTGTGTGTTTATTGCATCTGCATAATTTAGATAAGGCAAGATTCTTATGCCTTATATTTGTAAACATGCTCCAGAGTGTGAGATCTTTCAGGTCAGGGACTGTGTATTATTAAATGTGCAGATACTGGAGTCTGACTGCCTGAGTTTGAATATCAGCTCCTTCACTTACCAGCTAAGTGATCTTGGACAAATGTCATAACCTCTCTCTGTCTCAGATTACTTATCTGAAAAGCGGGGCTAATTTTCTGTCTCCTGGGTTTTTATTTTCATTTTAACAGCTGTACTGAGATATAATTTACATATCATAAAATTCACCCATTTAAAGTGTACAGTCAGCATTTTTTAGTATATTCTCATAGTTGTGCAACCATCCTTAACAATCTAATTTTAGTATATGTTTATCACACAAAAAATAAATTCTGAACCCATTAACAATTATTTCTCATTTCTGCTCATGGTTTTTTATGACAATTAAATAAATTAATGTATGAAAAGCACTTACAATAATTCTAAGATGCATATTTTAAAACTGTTTCTGAAATTAGAAAATATCTACAAATGACATGTATATTAGATAGATTGGCTCGCTGTCCCTCACCTTGCCATCCTGAAAAGCAGATATTAAAGTGGCGCATCCTGCAGTCCATGGCCTCATGGGATCAAGGAAATACAAGGACCATTTTTTTTTTTTTACAGCCAAGGCCCAAATTATGGCAATTGACCTCCTCCTTTTTGGTGTTTCCTTTCTGAGATATTATCTCTATCCCGCTGACTCACCCTTGTTGAACTGGGTTGGTCTTGTTCATTTCAGTGGGCCTCATGTCTTTTACCCAAAGAAGCAGGGCTGTTACCCTGGGTGGATAATTGTTTGTTATCATGGTAAGCTGATATGGTCTCGAAGGAGGCACAGACAGGTTCTGATATCGGGAAAAATCAGCGTGCAGACAGTGTTAACCAGGGCAGGCCCTGAGCATTTTTTGATGATGGGTCAAGCACATAAAAAAGGGCCATTCTTTGACTACAATATCTACCTGACTCGAGGTGTGATCACAGAATGTTTCAGGCACATTGCTTTCCTTTTTTTCTTTTCATCACACTTTGTTGTTGGTTGCCTTTTAGTCAGTTCTGACTCATGACAACCTCATGTATAACAGAATGAAATGGTGCCTGGTTCTTCACCATCTTCATGATCATTGGTATGCTCGAGCCCATTGTTGCAGCCACTGGGTATTTTGAATGCCTTCCAACTTAAGGGGCTCATCTTCCAGTACTGTATCAGATAAAATTCTGTTGTGATTCATAAGGTTTCTATTGACTAATTTTTGGAAGTAGATCACCAGGACTTTCATCTTAGTGTATTTTAGTCTGGAATCTCCATTGAAACCTGTTTACTGTGGGTGATCTTGCTGGTATTTGAAATACAGATGGCCTAGCTTTCAACATCATAGCAACACATAAACCACCACTATATGACAACCTGACAGATAGGTGGTGGCATCAGAGTTTATCTACACTTGAATATGAGCCACTTTTAGAGAATATACTCTGGAAGGCCAACAATTCTTTCCCCTGTTTGCATCAGTCTGGTTTTCTTCACCTGTCTCCTCTCACTCCTGGCCTATATTAAAGTGATAAGTGCATAGTGTGGATTCTGTTGCTGAACTGTCTCTTGGATTTTTTTTTTTTTTTTAATATTTTATTGTACTTCAGGTGAAGGCTTACAGAACAGATAGTTTCTCATGTAACAGTAACACACATGCTGTTTTATGACATTGGTTAACAACCC
>NW_004444100.1:4527123-4529884 GCF_000243295.1 Trichechus manatus latirostris | reverse complement strand
GTTCTTTATCTCTTCATTTGATGTTCTAGGGTTTCAGGATTGTTGATTCTCTGTTTGGCTTAGTTTTTCGGATCTTTGTTGTGGAGGGACGGCGTGGTGTTTCTGCCTAGACCGCCATCTTGCCGGAGTCTCTGTCTCTTGGATTTTTTTCTGAAATTTTTCTGTCCCAGAGAAATAGTCTCTAAATCATTGACCTTACACTTTGCATCCCTTTGTTTTCACTAGTCCTTCCTTTGTCCCAAGTTAGACCACTTACTGTAGTAAATGGAGCAACATCATGATAAATAGAATATTGAAGTCAAGGATTTCATTTTACCTGGATCCACAATCAACACCCATGGAAGCATCAGTCAAGGAATCACATAATGTATTGCACTGGACAAATCTGCTGCAAAAAACCTCTTTAAACTGTTAAAGATGTCACTTTGAGGACTAAGGTGCACCTGAACCAAGCCATGTATTTTCAATTGCCTCATATGCATGTGAAAGCTGGACAATGAATGAGGAAGACAGAAGAAGAACTGATCCCTTTGAATTATGGTGTTGGTGAAGAAAATTGAACATACCATGGACTGTCAGAAGAACAAACAAATCTGTCTTGTAAGAAGTACTGCCAGAATGCTCCTTAGAAGCAAAGATGGCAAGATTTTGTCTCAAGTACTTTGGACATGTTATCAATAGGGAACAGTTCCTGGAGAAGGACATTATGCTTGGTAAAGTGGAGGGTCAGCAAAAAAGAGATAGGACCTCAATGAGATGGATTGACAACAATGGGCTCAAACATAGCCATGATTGTGACGGTGGCACAAGACTGGGCAGTATTTCGTTCTGTTGTACATAGTGTCACTGTGAGTTTGACCTGACTAGATGGTACCTAACAACAACAACGACTGTATAAAAACAGCCCAATGTACTCACTCACTTGTTTTAAAATATCACTTGTTGCCTCTCCATTACATTCCAGATGAAGTCCCTTGCACATAAACAGATACAATCTGTTTTTTCTTGGGACTTTAGCTAATGATTCTATATTGTATTTCTTCAGTGTTAGGAAGTCACGGATATTATGTTACCCTAAAAATTTAATGAAAACTTTTTAAGAAAAAAAAAAAGAAGATGACTTTGATGTTTTTCTGAAACAATTATGTTAAAATGTATTCTGAGACCATGGAAGTTAATATGTAGCTAGTAAGTTTCCAAAATTGAATTTCTCTGGGTCAGGTGAGAACCTCTTTTAAGTATTGTGGATGAATGTCCAACCAGAGGGAACCCGCCTAGAGATGACTTTTTTTCCTCAGAAAGTTTGTTATTTGTCAGAAAAAAAATAAAGCAAATACTCCCCATTCTGTGGAAAGCAGTCAATTGGTTTACCTCTGTTACATAAGTGTGAGAAAGTAGGACCCATTTTTCTGGTCAAAGAGTAGAACTAGCTCTTCTTTGTTTTGGCAGGTTTAAAATAACACCCAGGAAGCTTTTTCAAGGCTGGGGAGAATGTGGTGTTGGACAGGATCCTGGGTGTTTTATGTGGTGAAAGAAGGACCAATCTTTTGGGAATCAGATGAGTAGGTTTTCTGGAAGAGAGCATCTGTGATCCAAGGGAGCTAAGACCGTCTGCTCCAGCTACTGCCATAGTCTGGTTAGGATGAAGGGGTGCTTCAGCAGTGGGGATTTAGGACAGGGTGACTCTGTAAGTCCCCAGAGGCTCATACCCAAAGAAGCCTAAATCCAGAGTCTTTTTTTTCTTTTTCTTTTTAAGTCAATAACTGTCTCGATCCCAGAATATTCATTTTTGTATTTCACTTTTTATTAATAATCTCTGGAAAAGTCTTAAATACTGATTTAAGCCAAACATAATATAAGTCACCTCACCTCCACTTCTCTCCAATCCTGAAAGACAATAATCAAAATGACAGCTGCTTCAAAGATTTAGTCTACTGCTATTATACTCTGAGCATTGTGAGTTTGTCACAGTAACGTAGGTTTGGGTTTTTAAGAAATATTTCAGTTTCCTCTTGGACCTAGCTACCTCTTTCCTCAAATAGAACTTTAGATCTATTTTAGATAGAAGGTACATTCAAGTCCAGCTTCCAAGTACAAGGACTTCTTTACATCTTACATGCATCTCACATGACTGAGGGAGGATGGTCCAAACTCTGCCCAGAATTTAAGTTCTCTTATGAAGACAATAGAGCTCCTATAGAACTAATCAATAGAATATGTCTATAATGGCACGATAACTAAGAGGAAATCCCAAAAGACGAAATTGTTTTTCTATGCTTTCAGGTTTTAGGAAAAAGAGGTAAATGACCATAGTGTAACTATGTACAACAGAACAAAACAAAACATAAATTTCCACTGACAAATGGGTGGTGACTGCGCTTGAGGTATACTGGCTGAGAATCACATGGAAGATCTCCTGTAGGGAAGGGGAGAATTCTGCCACTGAACCACCACTGTCGTTGTTAAGTGCTGCCGAGTTAGTTTTGAATCATAGCAACCCTATATACAACAGAATAAAACACTGCCCAGTCCTGTTCCATCCTCATGATTGGTGTTATGCTTATAAGCCCATTGTTGCAGCCACTGTGTCAATTCATCTCATTTAGGGCCTTCATCTTTCGCTGATCCTCTACTTTACCAAGCATGATGTCCTTCTCCAGGGACTGGTTCCTCCTGATAACATGTCCAAAGTATGTGAGATGAAGTCTCACCATCCTTGCTTCTCAGAAGCATTCTGGCTGTACTTCTTCCAAGACAGATT
>NW_004444100.1:4475725-4526694 GCF_000243295.1 Trichechus manatus latirostris | reverse complement strand
GCAGGTTGTTAATTAGTCTTCCTCCAATCTTGATGTCACCTTCTTCTTCATATGGTCCAGCTTCTCTGCATATTGGCTCAGCATACAGATTGAATAAATATGATGAAAGGATATAACCCTGAAGCACACCTTTCCTGATTTTAAACCATGCAGTATTCCCTTGTTCTGTTTGAATGACTGCTTCTTGGCCTGTGTACAGGTTGTGCATGAGCACAATTAAGTGTTCTGGAATTCCCATTTGTCACAATGTTGTCAATAATTTGTTATGATCCACCCAGTTGAATGCCTTTGCGTAGTCAACAAAACACAAGTAAACATCTTTCTTTTATTATCTGCTTTCAGCTAAGAGCCATGTGACATAAGCAATGATATACCTCATTCCACTTCCACTTCTGCATCTGACTTGAATTTCTGGCAGTTCCCTGTAGATGTACTGCTGCAATTGTTTTTGAATTATTTTCAGCAAAATTTTATTTGAGTGTGATATTAATATCATTCAATAATTTCTGCATTCTGTTGGATCACCTTTGTTTGGAATGGGCACAGATATGAATCTCTTCCAGTCAGTTGGCCAGGTAGCTGTCTTCCAAATTTCTTGACATAGAGGGTAAGAGCTTCCAGCATCACATCCATTTGTTGAAACATCTCAGTTAATGTTCTGTCAATAACTAACCTTGTTTTTCACCAATGCCTTCAGTGCAGCTTGGACTTCTTCCTTCAGTACCATTAGTTCTTGATCATGTGCTAACTCCTGAAATGGTTGAACATCAACCAGTTCTTTTCACAGAGTGACTCTGTGTATACCTCCCATCTTTTGATGCTTACTGAATCATTCAATATTTTGCCCATAGAATCCTTAAGTATTGCAACTCAAGACTTGAATTTTGTCTGTGGTTCTTTTAGCTTGAGAAATATTGACTGTGTTCTTCCCTTTTGGTTTTCTAACTCCAGGTCTTTGCATATTTCTTTATAATACTTTACTTTGTCTTCTCAAGCTGCTCTTTGAAATCTTCCGTTCAACTCTTCTACTTCATCATTTCTTCCTTTTGCTTTAGCTACTTACATTCAGGAGGAAGTTTCAGAGTGTCTTCTGACATCCATTTTGGTCTTTTTTTTCCTTTCCTGTGTTTTAATAACCTTTTGCTTTCTTCTTGTATGCTGTCCTAATGTCATTCCACAATTCCTCTAGTCTTTGGTCAATAGTGTTCAATGCGTCAAGTCTACGCTTGAGATGGTCTCTAAATTCAGGTAGGATATACTCAAGGTTGTACTTTGGCTTTCATGGACTTGTTTTAATTTTCTTCAGCTTCAACTTGAACTTGCATATGAGCAATTCATGGTCTGTTCCGCAGTCAGCCCCTGGCCTTGTTCTGACTAATGATATTGAGCTTCTCCATCGTCTCTTTCCACAGATGTAGCAGATTTGATTCCTGTGTATTCTATCTGGTGAGGTCCACATGTATAGTCACTGTTTATGTTGCTGAAAAAAGGTATTTGCAATGAATAAGTCCTTGGTCTTGCAAAATTCTATCATGCCATCTGTGGCATTGTTTCCTTCACCAAGGCCATATTTTCCAACTATAGATCCTCTTCTTTGTTTCTGGTTTTCACATTCCAATTACCAGTAATAATCAATGCATCTTGATTGCATGTTTGATCAATTTCAGACTGCAGAAGTTTGTAAAAATATTCAATTTCTTCACCTTTGGCCTTAATGGTTGGTGCATAAATTTGAATGGTAGTCGTGTTAACTGGTCTTCCTTGTAGGAGTATAGACATTATCCTATTACTGACAGCATTGTATTTCAGGATAGATCTTGAAATGTTCTTTTTGATGGTGAATGGGATGCCATTTCTCTTCAATTTGTCATTCCCATCATAGTAGACTATATGATCGTCTGTTTCAAAATGGCCAGTATCATTTCACTTCAGCTCACTACTGCCTAGCATGTCAATCTTTTTTTTTAATATTTTTTTTTATTGTACTTTAGGTGGAGGTTTACAGAACAAATAGTTTCTCATTAAACAGTCAGCACACATATTGGTTTATGACATTAGTTAACAACCCCACTACATGTCAACCCTCTCCCTTCTTGATCTTTTTTTTTTGGTGAAAATATACATAGCCAAAGATACAGCATTTCAAAAATTTCTACATGCACAGTTCAGTGACATCGACTATGCTCTTCCAGTTGTGCTGCTATTCTCACTTTAGATGAAGGCATACAGAACAAAATAGTTTCTCATTTAACAGTTAGTACACATGTTGCCCTATGACAATGGTTAACAACCCCACTACACGTCAACACTGTCTTTACTCAACCTTGGGTTCGTTATCACCAGCTTTCCTGTCCCCTTCTGCCTTCTAGTCCTTGTCCCTGGACTGCTGTGCCTCATTAGTCCCATTTTCTTTTATGGGGCTGTCCAATCCCCAGCTGAATGGTAAACCTCGAAAGTGACTTCACCACTGAGCTAAAAGGGTGTCTGGGGGCCATACTCGCGGCGTTTCTCCAGTCTCTTTCAGGCCAGTAAGCCTGGTCTTTTTTTTGTGTGTTAGAATTTTGTTCTGCATACTTCTCCAGCTCTGTCCAGAATCCTCTGTTGTGATGCCGGTTAGAGCAGTCAGTAGTGGTAGCCGGACACCATCTAGCTGTACTGGACTCAGTCTGGTGGAGGCTTTGGTAATTGTGGTCCATTAGTCCTTCGGACTAATCTTTTCCTTTTGTCCAGTTCTCTTCATTCTCCCTTGCTCCCGAAGGGATGAGACCAGTGGAGTATCTTAGATGGCTGCTCACAGGCTTTGAAGACCCCAGACGCTACTCACCAAGGTAGACTTTAGAGCATTGTCTTTATAAGCTGTGTTATGCCAATTGAGCTAGATGTTCCCCGAGATCATGGTCCCCACAGCCTTCCACCCAGCAATTCAGTCCCTCAGGGAGTTTGGATGTGTCTAGGGAGGTTCCATGACCTTTCCTTGTACAAGTTGTGCTGTTTTCCCCAGTATTATGTACTGTCTCACCCTTCACCAAAGATACCACTTATCTATTGCCTGTTTAGTATTCCCCCCCATCCCTCGTAACCAACAAAGATTGTTACTTTTTGTGTGTAGACTTTTTCATGGGTTTTTACAATAGAGGTCTCATACAATATTTGTCCTTTTGTGATTGACTTATTTCACTCAGCATAATGTCTTCCAGTTTCATCCATGTTATGAGATGCTTCACAGATTCATCACTGCTCTCTATCGTTGCACAATACTCCATTGCGTGTAGGTACCATAGTTTGTTTATCCATTCATCTGTTGATGGGCATCTAGGTTGTTTCCATCTTCTTGCTATTGTGAACAACCTAGCATGCCAATCTTTGTGTGCCATTTCATTTTTGTTTACTTCCAATTTTCCTAAATTCATACTTCATAGTTCCACGTTCTGATTATTAATGGATGTTTGCAACTGTTTCTTCTCATTTTGAGTCATGCCACATCAACAAATAAAGGTGCTGAAAGCTTTACTCCATCCATGTCATTAAGGTCGACTCTACTTTGACGAGGCAGCTCTTCCCCAGTCATATTTTGAGTGCCTTCCAACCGGAGGGGGCTCATCTTCCACCGCTATATCAGACAATGTACTGCTGCTCTTCATAAGGTTTTCGCTGGGCAATTTTTTATGGAAGTAGATCGCCAGGTTCTTTTTCCTAGTCTGTCTTAGTCTGGAAGCTCTGCTGAAACATGTCCACCATGGGTGACCCTGCTGGTATTTGAAATACTGTTGCCATAGCTTTGAGCATCATAGCAACATACAAGTCTCCACAGTACAACAAGCTGACAGACGAGTGGTGGAACATACATATGTATATACATATATATGGAGCCCTGGTGGCCTGGTGGTTAAGTGCTATGGCTGCTAATCAAAAGGTCAGCAGTTAGAATCCACTAGCTGCTCCTTGGAAACCCTATGGGGCAGTTCTACTCTGTCCTATAGGGTTGTTATAAGTCAGGATCGACTTGAGGGCAATGTGTTATATATATGTGCATATATATTTACATCAAGCTATATATATATGTGTGTGTGTGTGTGTGTGTGTGTGCGTGTGCGTATATATATATACACACTTATGCCAAGCAATAATTGTATGGGTATACTATATTCTCTCTCTGTCTAGATATATATATACATATAATATACAATAACCCTAAGAGTTAGTTACTATTATTTTTATGATTTTAAAGAGAGGGGACTAGACATAGAAAGTTTTAAAAACTTGACAAGATCACATAGCTATTAGGTGACAGAACCAGGATTTGAATTCAAAGAAAATTACTACTAGATCCTCAGTTACCAAAAAAAATTCTGAATCTATTTTTCCAGGCCTGCTTACTTGAAGCAGGAAAGTGAATCCAGATCTCTCAGTGACTGCGGAAAGGAAATTGTTGTATAACTTCAGTTAACCTTAAAGTCAAAGACTGTGAACTCAATTCTGATTATACATGGCTTTCACATAAAAAATATCTAATGTGGTCTCTAAAAAGGGATTAACGTTGATTGGAAGCCTGCTCTTTGTCAGACACCATCCTGAGCCCCGTTATGAACAGCACGTCGTGGAATGCTCAGAACAAGCCCATGGGTAAAAATTCTCACCCTATTTTATAGATGAGGATATTGAGTCCTGGGAAGCTGGCATCAGTTGCCTGAAGCCACATTATTAGTAGACAGCTGAGCTGGGAGTCAAATCTAGGTCTATTGGACCCTAAAGTTTATTTTACCCTCAATTGTCACCCTCAGTTTTTTAGGCATTTCTGATCTATTTGTAGTTCCAACTTTGTTAGGGGCAACATGGTAACCAAGCTGCATATTCCATGGAGAATTTCTTGAGCTTTGTTCTTACCACAAAATATTAGTAAAGCAAATAGGCATTTTTGCCAAACTCAGATTGAGATTATTCCTGTTATGTATTTTTCTTGCACATGGTTGATTAACCATTATAATCATTACATTAGTATTGAATAGCCAGTGTATTTTGGTTACAAATGTAGAAACAATAAGCAGAAGAATCGTCTAGGCAGTCAGCTCAGGATATCATTATATTACAGATTTCGTTGTGTGTTATTCTGAATGAAAACGGACACTTTTCAAAAATTCTCAGTAGAGTACAGGTAACCTTCTTATTTAATCTTAGCTGTTATTAATGCAAAAAGAATGCCTCAATCCCATTTTGAGGTTTACAAACATAGTGAAAGTAGAGTCTCTGGTTGGCAAGCATTTTGAATTGAGTAGATGCCCAGAAAATGCTACAGAATGAATGGCAGGGATCTGCTTAGCTGAACTATGGAACTGATCGACTTCAGGCACTTCTTTTCCCCTCTTATTGCCCTTTTTTCTCCCTTGAATCCCTGATCATCCAACCTTGCTGTTCCTGTTGGCTCCAAGCACCGAGTCAAATAACCTGATCAACACTGACATTGGTGACTTACCAGTTATTTTTTTGAGACATATTTGCAATTGCCAAGGGGAGTTAGAGACAGAACTGAGTGTACGTGGTAGAATTTTACCGTCAACAATAAGCAGGGGGACTGCAAATCCTGTCAAACCAGTTTAGGAGCAGGTAACTGTTGAAGTATTGGACAAGCCCTGTAAGATGGTAGAACACTGAGCTTTACTTGCAGGCATTAGCTTGGTGTTGCTTTATTGTTTTGGGGCTCCTGACTTTATCTTTGCTCTAGTCTCCTGGTGATTCTGGCCCAGGGCAGGATCAAAGATCAGTGTACCTGCCACCTGGTTTAGGAATCCATGCACTCCACTGCTTGTCTTTCTCTCAGTGCCCCAGGGGAGATTTTTTTTCTCTCAGTGTACTCATTTTGTGTGACATTCCTGATCCACTGACAAAATCACCATATACATTGCAAAAAGAATAAGTATTCACACAATACAACCTGAACAGAAATCTCAACAGAGTGTGGATGAATAACCTCTATCATTTTGTAACATTCATCTAAGGGTCCCCAAACTAAGGCCCTTGAGCCAAATGCCTGCTTTTGTGTGCCCAAAAACTAAGAATGGTTTTTACATTTTTAAATCGTTGAAAAAAATCAAAAGGAGAATAATATTTTGTGACATATAAAGATGATTGTCGTTGTTGATTGCCCTCGAGATAATTCTGACTCATAGTGACCTCGTGTATGCAGAGTAGTATTGCTCCATAGGGTGTGCAAGGTTGTGACCTTTTGGAAGCAGATCACCTGCGTGTCTTCTGAGGTGCCTCTGGGTGGGTTTGAACCACCAACCTTTCAGTTAGTATTTGAGTGCTTCACTGTTTGTGCCACCCAGGGACTCAGTGGCCATAAATAAAGTTTTATTGGGACACAACCACTTCATTTACTTACACGTCTGTGGCTGCTTTTGTGCTATAATGGCAGAGTTGAGTAGCAGTTACAAAGACCCACAAAGCCTAAAATATTTACTATCTGACCATTTACAGAAAAAAACAAAAATTGCTGAGCCTTGATTTAGTCATTCATCTGACATCAACTGGAAAGGCTGTCTTGAAATGATCATTAAGCAGATCCATGCCATTTTCTCCTTGTAGGAATTTGTTTTCCCAGGAAGCTCTACCAGCTTGATTAATGGCATCACTGGATATTAATACTGGGCAATCAAGATCATATTTGTCTGTGTTCCTGCCAAGCTGTCTACGTTGCCTAGTAATGGCTGTGTGTCGCCAGTGCCCTTCATGGGAATAATGAAATAGAAAGAGAAGCAGAATAACGGGAAGTTGATAACATTATTAGTATTATAATATAATTTTCCCACTCTTTATACTTCTCAATAACTGAATTTAAAAACCATTATGGGTACGAAATAAAGTAAGACAAGCAGACATAATTTCTATCCATTAGCAAAATGTGAATAAATGAAGGCCTAGAGAAGTTAAACAACCTTCCTAATACCATATAACTACTGAATGGGAAAAAAGGACTAGAAGCTAAGTATTCTGACACCTCATTACATTACACTGCTTCTTGCTAATAAAACTGCCATATGAATGACATGATGAGGAATACCCTTATAGATTTTAGACTGAACCTCTTCTTTCAACTTATCTCCCCAGAAGAGCAATGCAATGGCATTTAGCTAATTAAATTAGGTCTAATCTATCCACAGAATCTTAAGGGAAATTTTTCCACCTCTTTCACTTGAGAGGATGGGGTTGTTATCAGATGAAGTTTGGAATTAATATTAAATGCATCTGTCACCCCTAGATTCCAATCCCCAATCAGTGCATCGCAGATTCATACAATTATGTTCTGTACAGATTTTTTCAGAGACAAGACCTTTTACAATATAGGATCTGCTTAGGTGGTAATAGTCCTGTGATCGAGAATGCTGTGTGTAGACACTGTGCTACCAATGACTTGGCAGTGTGAGTTAGGGTTAACAGCTTTTGACACTGGAGTTTTCGCACTGCTAGGTTTTGATAATTATAACCATACGTTTTGGAGGTGATGAGATTTTACTCTTCTGAACATGTTGTCCAAACAGAGAAGAATATGTTTGCAAAGTTGCGTCCCAGGCAACTCCAAAAGAACCACATTGCTTTAGAGAGCAATGCAAAGCTTCTGACATTAGTTAGTAATTCTTCATATATGGAAACCTATAGGAAAAAAAAAAAAAAGCCCAGATGTGTGAAATTAAAAAAAAAAAAAAAACTAAACTAAAGGATTAATGCTATAGATCCAAAATGTTTATAAATTTAGTGTCAGCATTTCCTTTAATTGATTTTCAAGATTCAGTCCTGGCAGTTCTATTTAATTGACGGTGATTCTATGTACCATGTGGATGAGCATCTGATTAGTTTACTAAAGCAGAGTGTATCTGTGTTCATCATAACAACTATAATGTGTTCTTTAATTTGGTCTTTTACTTTTGTCCACAAGTCTTTTTTTTTTTTTCAGAAAAGTTTGTTGAATTGTAATCATCTTGAAACATTGTTTAGTGAAGTCAGATTATTATTAAAGTAATGGCTGGTGGGGAGCTTTACCCCCTCCAACTTGAGGAATATCTGCTCATTGGCCAAATGATGTCATGATAGATAACATGTGCAAGATTCCCCTCTGGATTGCATATACTGAAGCCAGCAGGACAAATTGATACTTCCTGTCTTTGCCCAGACTCCTGTCTCTGGGTAACTGATTTATGCTAATGACAATGCTAGGTTGATGAGTTGTGCTAAAAAAAAAAAGGACTACAGCAAACCCTTGTAAAAAGCGCTGTTTCCTTCTCTTCCTCCCTCCCCTCTCCTTCTCTCTCCCTGCCTTCCATTCCTTTTTCCTTCCATCCTCGCCTCCTCCTTTGTGATTGTTAATAGCTTGTTTGTCCTCACTAAAAACGTACACTAATGTCATGCACTTATTCTTCTCACCTGGAAGAAACAACAATTAGCTTTGGACATGGAGACAGGTGGCTGAACAGACTTTTTGCAAATATGGTTAATGAAGTCTAGACTGGAAATGGAACAAAAAGCAGTATTTGGTAGTATTCACATGAGGGAGAAACCTGCATTGCAGCTGTTCTCACTAAGCACATTGAAGAGATTTTAAATGAAACAAACTGTTTGCTTTGATGAAACAATAACACACGATGTAGCATGAAAAGGGAGAAGAGTGCAACTCTCTTAAAGTCACACAAGTGATAAAAATTTTTAATTTGTGCATTTCCTTTGGGTGTGACAGCCTCATATTTGAAGTGTGTTGCATAATTACAAATATGGAACTGTTTTGAAACTTAAAGTCTGTTGTGGGTTTAGCTGACATCTATGGGAAAATTTGTTCTTTGTTTTCTAACAAGATAAGCTTAGGTAGTTTCTAGAATCTTCCTTGTGGAAAGAAAAGTCTGTTAAAGTAGGCAGAGCTCTCTGAAGGTGGTACTATATACTTACATATATTTGTACACACATATTCTTTTTTTGATGTCCTTAATATAACTTGGTTTGGGGTGTACACCAAGGTAGTCTTAGAAGGAAAAAGCAACTTTGTAAGATCTTAAAAACAAATTAATTATTCCTTTTCTAACCTTCTGAGGGTGTGTTTTATTATTAAATATTATTGTAATAGCCCTGTGCTATGTCAGTCCTTCTGTTTACTCCAAATCAATTAAAGTAAACAAACGAAGGCCCTTTCAACAGTCAAAGAATAAGATGTGACGAAAGTAAAAAACCATGATGAAGCAGTTCAGGTAATGGAAATTTCTCAGGAAACTTTTTTGAGGGTGCCCAAGGACAGGATTCACATTCATTCTAGTTTAAAAACATGGGAAGGTTAGTATTAACAAATTTTCTGTGGAAAATTTGCAAGGCAGTTTTCCCATAGACAACAAAATATTGTTTCTTGGTTCATCATGAGAAAAGCTTGTCCTTTGAATACTGCAAAGTAGGAAAATTCATGATTAGCACCATTGTTGTAGCAGGAAAGGAATGAAGTTATTCAGGGAAATGACTTTGTCTTTTAAAAGGACCAGGCACATCTGCTTGTAGCATCCATATGGGATTGTTAAACCTTGAGCTGTACAACATAAGTCCTGTCAAGGAATAGTTGCTGCATAGTCTTATTTATGTGCAATGAACATCCTTGGTCTGTTCCTGCACCTTAAAAAATAATGAGCTGAGGTTTAACCTATCCAATGCTGCATTTAAACCGCATGAAAATTAGGATGCACTTTGTGTGTCTATATACAAAATTATATATATATGATATACTAAATGGGTGTCTTCAAGAGGGCTCTTTTTAAAATTAATTTACATATCACCATCAACTCTGGTGATGATATGTAAACAACAGCTTTCCACGTTGTTATTCCCAGTCACAGTATTCAAAGCCTGGCTTTAAAAGATGGTTCTATTGCTGCACTTTCTCCCAAACTCTCAGGCCTAGCAATCTCAAGCTGTTTAAGGTGGGACATGTCACTTAGCCACTCTGAATCTCAATTTTCCTTTTCCATAAAATGAAGATAATAATATATAACTCATAGTGTTGTAAGGATTGATAAAAACCAGTTGTTATCAAGTTGGTTCAGACTCATGGCGAGCCCATGTGTTTCAGAATAAAACTGTGCTTCATAGGGTTTTCAATGGCTGTGACCTTTTGAAAGTAGATTGCCAGACCTTTCTTCCAAGGTGCCTCTCAGTGGATTGGAACTTCCAATCTTTTTGTTAGTAGCTGAGGTCTTAACTGCTTGTGCCATGTAAGGACTCCAAGAATTGATAAGAAAACATAAATAGTTCCTAGCATATAAACACACACACACACATACACAGGCAAACATTTATGTACCCCTGGTCATTTCCAAACCCTGTAGCATAAGGAAGGATATTCATAATAGGAGGGAGGGCTTATATAAACTTTACAGTGGCTGTCAACTGCATTAAGGACCTATATCAAATGTGCTATAGAGTAAAAGGAGGGAGCATCTATGCTATCTTTCCAGTGCTTTGCTCATTGTCTAGGTTTAAGCCCTCATTCTTTCTTCTTGGACCATAGTAGCCTCGGAGGCAGCAGCATCTGCTCCTTTAGGTCTTTGGAGGCAGAAAAACCTGGGTTTGAATTTTTGAGTGGTTACTTTGAATTCCTTAAAAGTGGGACTAATATTGTTCTTATGCTTCAGGATGGCTGTTAGGAGAGTAACAAAAGTTAATGGCTGTAAAAAGCCTATCACAGTGCCTGAGGCATCATAAATTCTCTATTAATGCTAATTGTTTATGTTTGGAATACAACCAAAAGTGAATTATAATAAAAGGTGCATTAATGTGAAAAAACTGTAGTTGAAAATTAAACTCTATTGAAGAGTGTAGAGGTAATTACATATTGCCCCAGGGCTATGATTTATCATTTGGAATATGTGACCTTTCTGCACATTGTGACATCCCAAGTATGCTACTAGAAATGCATAGAAACCATACTTTGATGAACCTGTTGCTGAACTGTAGTCCTTAAGTTATGTATGGGGTCTCCAAGACCTAAGCTGGGAGCTACCACAGGGTATTGCTGTTGCCTTAATTTTTAAGAGTTGTAAGTTGGAAAAAAAAATTTAATTATAAAAGAATATCAAAGCCTTCTTTGCTATGCTTTTAGCATTGTTTTTCCAGAAGGGATTTTTCTCTATGAGCAGAGGCCTGTAAGTGAGTGAAAGGTATGTGTGTGTGTATGTGTGTGCATTCATGTGCACATGTGCATTTGCTACTACAGGAGGGATTTCACAATTTGAAAAGAACAAAAAGGTAAACCAGAAATCAGAGAGCATAATGACACCACAATATTAAAAACATAATTATTGGAGACTGATTGTGGGAACTAGGAAGAGTATCTCAAGTGTCTAGTGAAGGTTCACATTCCATAACTCATTGAGTTTTGAGGATTCAGAATTTGAATGGGGTGTATTCCCATCTCCTCTTCCCTGCCACCATCACCTTAGTTGGGTCTGTATCCACACGCACTTTCTGCTTCTTTCCTCAAGTTTCAGAAGAAGAGATGTTCCCTCTCCTCTTCAAAGGTGTGTTCTCTAGACCACGTCCTCCTACCCCCATCAGGCCAGGACTCTGCTGCTGCCTTGCTCCCTCTCTCCTATGAATTTTCAACCTCTCCTAATTTTCTGATCCTGTCATTGCAACTTGAAGGCCTGCTCAAGCATGTCATGTATCTTTTAAAAAATAACCTGTCTTCCTCTACCAACCTCCTTTTCACTTGCCTTTCCATCCCCACCAAATTTATACAGATTTATGTGTTTATTTCTACATCTTCAACTCCCATTCACTTTTTAAAAAATTTAGTTTTCATTTTTTATCAAAAGTAAGAGGTCCCTGGATGATGCAAGTGGTTTGCGACCAGCTGCTAACCAAACGGATGGCGCTTCAAACCCACTAAGTGGCACCACGGGAGAATAGGCCTGGCAATCTGCATCTTAAAGATCATGGACAGGAAAACCCTATGGAGCAGCTCTACTTTGTCAAACATGGGGTCAGAATCTACTCTATGGCAATGGATTTGATTGGTTTTGTATATATATATATAAATATATATATATAGTACCATAAATATGTGTAATATATGTAATATATGTAAAGATGTAATATATGTAATGTGTATATATGCAATAAGTTTAAAGGGTCAAATAGTTCACTGAGCTTATAACAACCAGCAGTCTCCTAGCTTTACCTCTCCTGAGGCCAATAGATGATTCACCTTTATTTCTTCTTTCTTTGTATTCTTCATATCTCTGTATGACATACTACTTGGTTTTTCCATTTTAGGCAATATCTATTGACCACTTCTATGAAAGATGAGGATTTCTTGCTCACTAACACTCCCTTTTACACATATACTCACCTATACCTCCTTTTCCAAATAGGTATATATTAATTTTGGTGCCACATCACTATTCATGGGTGAGTCACATGATTATATTTTCTTTCCCATGTACCTGAGGTTAAAATTTTCCTTTCTCCCTTTTGCTTAGTTTTTCTGTGTACTTATTTAACCCTTCCTCAACTGTCTGCATCTGCTTTAATTGTTTTCAATGACTCTATCAATTTTATCTTTGGGAACATCTCTCCTGGACCCTTCTGACCTGTTCCAGCCTTAACTGGTTGTTGCCCACACCTGGTACACAGCTGTCAACTTGGAATCTCTGTTCATTACTCAGGATTTTATTTGCCTCTCCCTTGAGGCAGGAGGAGCCCTGGTGGCTCTGTGGTTAAGTGCTCAGCTGCTAACCAAAAGATTGGTGATTTGAACTCATCACCTGCTCCATGGGAGAAAGATGTGGCAGTCTGCTTCCATTAAGATTACAGCTTTGGAAACCCTATGGGGCAGTTTTATTCTGTCCTATAGGGTTGCTATGAGTGGGAATCAACTTGACAGCAATGGGTTTGGTTTGGTTTCTTGAGGCGATTCCCTGTTTTCATACTTTCATTTTGGTAGTAATTTCCAGGGAAAGGGTGCATGGGGGGTGGTTAAATCTTTTGAGTTCTTGCATGTCTAAAGGAGGGTACAGTCTATCATCACACTTAATTGTAGCTGTATATAGAATTCTGAGTTGGAAATCACTTTCCATAAGAACTTGGACAATTTCCTTTGGAAATTGGAAATTGTCAAAAATAAAATATAATGCATAAACATCAATATCCTAGGCATTAGTGAGCTGAAATGGACTGGTATTGGTCATTTTGAATCGGATGATCATATGGTCTACTCTGCCAGGAATGACAACTTGAAGAGGAATGGCATTGCATTCATCGTTAAAAAGAACATTTCAAGATCTATCCTGAAGTACAACACTGTCAGTGATAGGATAATACCCATACACCTACAAGGAAGACCAGTTAATACAAATATTATTCAAAATTATGCACCAACCACTAAGGCCAGAGATGAAGAAATTGAAGATTTTTACCAACTTCTGCAGTCTGAAATTGATGGAACATGCAATCGAGATGCATTGATAATTACTGGTGATTGAAATGTGAAAGTTGGAAACAAAGAAGAAAGATCGGTAGTTGGAAAACATGGCCTTGGTGATAGAAACGATGCCAGAGATCGCATGATAGAATTTTGCAAGACCAACGACTTCTTCACTGCAAATAACTTTTTCATCAACGGTGACTATACATATGGACCTCACCAGATGAAATACACAGGAATCAAATTGACTACATCTGTGGAAAGAGATGATGGAAAAGCTCAATATCATCTGTTAGAACAAGGCCAGGGGCCAACTGCAGAACAGACCATCAATTGCTCATATGCAAGTTCAAGTTGAAACTGAAGAGAATTGTAACAAGTCCACGAGAGCTGAAATACGACCTTGAGTATATCTCACCTAAATTTAGAGACCATCTTAAGAATAGATTTGATGCTCTGAGCACTAATGACAGAAGACCAGACAAGTTGTGGAATGACATTAAGGACATCATACATGAAGAAAGCAAAAGGTCATTAAAAAGACAAGAAAGAAAAAAAGGCCAAAATGGATGTCAGAAGAGACTCTGAAACTTGCTGTTGAACATCGAGTAGCTAAAGCAAAAGTAAAAAATGATGAAGTAAAAGAGCTGAATGGAAAATTTCAAAGGGCTGCTCAAGAAGGCAAAGTAAGCTATTATAATGACATGTGCAAAGACCTGGAGATAGAAAACCAAAAGGGAGGAACACGCTTGGCATTTCACAAGCTAAAAGAACTGAAGAAAATATTCAAACCTGGAGCTGCAATATTGCAGGGCTCTATGGGGGAAAATATTAAACAATGCAGGAAGCATCAAAAGAAGATGGAAGGAATACACAGAGTCACTAAACAGAAAGAATTGGTCGATGTTCAACCATTTCAAGAGGTAGCATATGATCAGGAACCGATGGTAATGAAGGAAGAATTCCAAGCTGTGCTGAAGGCATTGGCCATAAACAAGCCTCCAGGAATTGACTGAATACCAGTTGAGATGTTTCAGCAAACAGATGCAACACTGGAAGTGCTCACTAGTCTATGCCAAAAAATTGGAAGACAGCTACCTGGCAAATGACTGGAAGAGATCCATATTTATGCCAAGTCCCAAGAAAGGTGATCCAACTGAATGTGGAAATTATTGAACAATATCATTAATATCACATGGGTAAAATTTTGCTGAAGATCATTCAAAAGTGACTACAGCAGTATATTGACAAGGAAATGCCAGAAATTCAAGCTGGATTCACAACAGGGCTTGGAAACAGGGATATTATTACTGATGTCAAATGGATCCTGGCTGAAAGCAGAGAATACCAGAAAGATGTTTACCTGTGTTTTATTGACTATGCTAAGACATTCGACTGTGTGGATCATAACAGATTATGGATAACATATTGAAGAATGGGAATTCCAGAACACTTAATTGTGCTCATGAAGAATTTGTACATAGATCAAGAGGCAGTCGTTCAACAGAACAAGGGGATACTGCATGGCTTAAAGTAAGGAAGGTGTGCATCAGGGTTGCATCCTTTCACCATACTTATTCAATCTGTATGCTGAGCAAATAATCGGAGAAGCTGGACTATATGAAGAAGAACCGGGCATTAGAATTGGAGGAAGACTCCTTAACAACCTGCAATATGCAGATGACACAACCTTGTTTGCTGAAAGTGAAGAGGACTTGAAGCACTTACTGATGAAGACCAAAGACCACAGTCTTCAGTAGGGATTACACCTCAACACAAAGAAAACAAAAATCCTCACAACTGGACCAATAAGCAACATTATGATAAACAGAGAAAAAATTGAAGTTGTCAAGGATTTCATTTTACTTGGATCCACAATCAACACCCATGGAAGCAGCAGTAAAGAAATCAAAGGATGCATTGCATTTGGTAAATCTGCTGCAAAAGACCCTTTTAAAGTGTTTAAAAGTGAAGACTAAGGTGTGCCTGACCCAAGCCATGGTGTTTTCAATAGCCTTATATGCATACGAAAGCTGGGACAATGAATAAGTAAGACCAAAGAAGAATTGATGCCTTTGAATTGTGGTGTTGGTGAAGAATGTTGAATATACCATGGACTGCCAAAAGAACAAACAAATCTGTCTTGGAAGAAGTACAACCAGGATGCTCCTTAGAAGCAAGAATGACAAGACTATGTCTCACATACCTTGGACATGTTATCAGGAGGGATCAGTCCCTGGAGAAGGACTTCATGCTTGGTAAAGCAGAGGGTTAATGAAAAAGAAGAAGACCCTCAATGAGACGGATTGACACAGTGGCTGCAACAATGGGCTCAAGCATCACAATGATGGTGGGCATGGCGCAGGACTAGGAAGTGTTTGTTCTGTTGTGCATAGGGTCGGTGTGAGTCAGAACCAACTCAATGGCACCTAACAATGACAAAGACAAGAACTTTGAAGCCATTCCCCTATTGTGTTCTAGCTTCCAGTGTTGTTAAGAAGGAGTTGTTGATGCCACAACATTCTTTCCTTTGTCTTTTCTCTTCTGACTTCTCTGCCTATCCAAGGTTATGTCATTCCACCTTGTGGTTTTGACTACCTCCTTTCTATACGAGATTCACGAATCTGGATCACTGTTTACACTTTTCCCCTGAGCTCCTGTTCTACGTGTCCAAACTTTGGAATGTTTTCACCAAAAACTCAACGGGTCCATAACTGAGGTCATCTTTCTTCCAAATCTGTTTCTCCTCACTTTTTTTTTTCCTATCTCTGTAAATGATATCACATCTCTGCAGTAATTTAAAATAGCAGCATTATTGTAAATCATCTTAAAATCATTGGTCCTCAACAGCCCTATGTCTGAGTTCTGTCAACCTGACTTCCTTCACAGTGTGTATGTGTGTGTTTGTGTTTGTGTGTGTGCGTGTGAGTGTTCCTCTAAATTTCCAATACTGATATACTGATGCGCTTGTTTAGATCATGGAGCTCTGGTTGCTCAGTGGTTAAGTGCTTGACTGCTGACCAAAAGGTTTGAACCCACTAGCCACTCTGCAAGAGAAAGAGGTGGCAATCTGCTTCCATAAAGATTACAGCCTTGGAAACCCTATAGGGCAGTTCTACTCTGTCCTATAGGGTCACTACGAGTTGGAATTGACTCAGTGCCAACGTTTGGTTTTTTGGGTTGGTTTACATCTTTATTATCTCTTGCTTGCTCTACACTTGCATTTTCTTAATGATTATCACAATCTCTAATCTGTTGTCCACATTGCTATTCAAGGATGGAGAGGTGTTGCTTAAGGGGTGCTGAGTTTCTGTTAAGTTTGATGAAAATAGTTGGAAAGAGGTATTGTTGGTGGTTGCATAATATGGTGAATGTAATTAACATCACTAAATTGTGCACATAAAAATAGTTGAAATGGTAAAGGTATTGTTATATATATTTCACTACACACATACAGAAAAAGGCTACAGTTCTTCGTAAAAAGGAAAATGGATCATTGCTATCCCCAGCCTTAAACTTTTTGGCAGCTCTCCATTCACCATAGATGAATTTTTAGGTTGGCCTAAGAGACTCTTCATGATCTGGCCTCTACCTAGCAATACAGACCTTCGTGGATTGGTTCATGTGGATCTTTCTTTCTGGAGATCCCCTGTCCCAAACTGTAGATGAACTTGTCATCTTTTCAAAATTCAGCTCGTCTCCTCCTCCAGCTTTCCACCCACATGTTTTACCCAAGGTAGAGCCAACTGCCCTATCCCTTGGGAGAATTTTATAGTATAAAGATGGAAGTATGAGCTATGGAATCATACTTAGGTGTAAATTTCGGCTCTACCACTTATGATCTGTGAGATCTTGGATAAATTCTTTTAATTACTCTGTGCCTCAGTTTCTTCATACGTAAAATGGGGTTAGTAATTGTACTTACCTACTGCATGGGGCTGTGGAGCCCTGGTGGCACAGTGGTTAAGAGCTCAGCTGCTAACCAAAAGGTCAGCAGTTTGAATCTACCAGTTGCTCCTTGGAAATCTTCTGGGGCAGTTCTACTCTGTCCTATAGGATCGCTATGAGTCGGAATGAGTCGACGACAATGGGTTTGGTTTGGTTTTTTTTTTTTGTGAGGCTGTGAGGCTGAAAGGAAACAATCATGTAAAAGGCATTTAGAACAATTCCGTTTACTGAATGTTACTCATTGTTTGTGTATCCACTGTGTTCTGTTGTTGTTGTTAGGTGCCGTCAAGTCGGTTCCAACTCCTAGCAACCGTATGTACAACAGAACGAAACACTGCTTAGTCCTGCATCATCCTTACAATCCTGTGCCAGCCTCACAATCAGTGTTATGCTTGAGCCGATAATTGCAGCCACTGTGTCAATCCATCCTGTTGAGGGTCTGTATAAACCTTTATTATAACCCTTCTGTCACTTTGTTGCCCTCGTTTGTTTGCACATATGTCTCTACCTGTGATGTTTTAAGCTTTTTGAGGACAGGGACTATGTATGATTCACTTCTGGCTCCCCTAGAGACTAGCATTGTCTCAGGCATACCAAAATATTTCAATATATAATTGTGGATGAATGAGTATGGGAATGACAGAGAAAAGTATATGCTCCATTTGTGCTGTAGGGAAAAATTTTTCTTCAATAGAAAACTGCATTCTTTAGAACATACCTTTCTGGGTTATCTGATTCTGATTTTATGGAGCCTGTGGGCCTTTCATTGCCTTTGAGCTATTTTATAACTCTGTAAATTGTAGATAACTGATAGCAATACAAATAAATCCAGTCCAGTGGAGATTCCACTGACTTCCCACCCCACTGTAGAAGTACCTGTTTTTGCCTCCATTTGCATATTCATTTCAATGTTCTTGCCCTATAAACTTTAGATTCTCATTTGAACTGCTTGTAATGTTTTACCAAAAAAACAAGCCAAGCCAGTTGCCATCGAGTTGATTCCAACACATGGGGATCCCCATGTGTGTAGAGTAGAACTGCATTCCATGGAGTTTTAAATGCTGTGACCTTTTGCAAGCAGATTGCCAGGCCTTTCTTCTGAGACACCTCTGGGTAGGTTTGAAAACTGCCAACCTTTCTGTTACTAGTGAAGCACACAGCCATTTACCCTACCCAGGGACTCCAATTTCTTACCAATTGATAATGAGTTAAATAAAATCTTTAACACATGTTCATTTGATATCTGTATGGGAGTCATGATTTTATCTTTTTTGATAAGTATCCTTTAATAGTGCTCAAAACTTATCTAATGATAATCTTATAAATTTTAAAATGTTTTATGAAATGATCTGAAAAGGACATACTCTAGCGATGATCTGAAACCATCCATCGAGTAAGACACTGAGATTATCATTCAAGATTAATAAAACATGTGAGTCATTCAGGGCCAAATTTGGGACTTTTTGCCTAATGGGATGCCTGACTGCAGGGTTTCTGTGCCAAGTAAGACTTGCATTACTCTTTTAACAACTTATCTCCTCCCATGAAGTACAGAACAAAGGCAAGTCTTTGTTTTTTTTTTTAAAATATGTATAGAATCATATGGGGCCCTCATGGGGCTCTGGGCATGTGGAATCAAAGATGTGGGAATAGACTTGAGGATTATAAAAAGGAAGCCTTGGCAGATTAATAAAAGAAGAAAAATTACATCTTGAACACACTTTCAATCTTTATCAGATTATAACTATTACAGAAATCATTTAACCATAAAAGAGTTCACCTTAATTGGATCCACTACCTTCTGGAAAATGACAGAAAGTATGAAATTATCAAAAGCTACTAAAGGAAAACAGGTCAATTTAGGGCTGGTTACATAACAAATGCTAATTTGTACTAAGAAAAAGTATCAGTTAGTGGCATGCCTTATTTATGGCAAATTTTGTCAAGAAAAACAAGTATATGAAGGTCATAAGGCCTTACTTGGCTTGCTTTAATGAGTAAATCCAAGACATTTGTAATCAACACAATAATTATATGCAAATGTATGTAGTTAAAGCTGCTCAGGAACAACAGATTTCCTTAATTAAATTAAAGATTCTGCTTCCTTGCATTTTGATTACATTCTTCATTTGCTTCACAGAACAAATGTAAAATCCCTAATTATCAGCATATGAATTAGTGAGATCTTGCCATCATACAGAAACTCAGATGAGGGACTAACAAGGAATGAAGAGGAAAAGGATGCTGAACTTCTCATGAGATTTTCTCTATTTTGTAAAATTTTCTAATATCTCCCTCTGCTGATACTTGTAGTTTATGTGTCTAATTTTGTTGTCATTTGCCACTGAGTCGGCTCTGACTCATGGTGACCTTTATGTATAATAGAACGAAACATTGCCCGGTCCTGTGCCATCTTCACAATTGTTGGTATGTTTGAGCTAATTGTTGCAGGAATTGTGTCATTCCATCTCATGGAGGGTTCCCCTGGTTTTTGCTGGCCTTCTATGTTACCAAGCATCATGTCCTTCTTTAGCAATTGATCTTTTCTTATGAAGTGTCCAAAGTAAGCAAGATGAAGTCATGCTATTCTTGCTTCTAAGGAGCATTCTGGCTGTACTTCCTCCAAGATGGATTTGTTCATTCTTCTGGCAGTCCATGGTATAGTCAACATTCTTTGCCAACACTACAATTCAAATGGATCACTTTTTCTTCGATCTTCTTTTTTCATTATCCAGCTATCACATGCATATAAGATGATTGAAAATACTATGGCTTAGGTCAGGAGCACCTTATTGATCAAAGTGACATCTTTGCTTTTTAACACTATAAAGAGGTCTTTCACAACAGATTTTCCCAGCACAATACATCATTTGATTTCCTGACTGCTGCTTCCACGGGTGTTGATTGTGGATTCAATAAAATGAAATCCTTGTCAGCTTCACTTTGTTCGCCACTTATCATGATGTTGCTTATTGGTCCAGTTGTGAGAATTTTTGTTTTATTTATGTTCAGGCATAGTCCATATTGAAAGCTGTAGTCTTTGATCTTCACCAGTAAGTGCTGCAAGTCCTCTTCACTTTCATCAAGCAAGGTTGTGTCATCTCCATATCACAAGTGGTTAATGACTCTCCCTCCAATCCTGATGCCTCATTCTTCTTCATATAGTCCAGCTTCTTGGATTATTTTCTCAGCATACAGATTAAATACGTATGGTGAAAGGATACAACCCTGACACACACCTTTCCTGATTTTAAACCATGTAGAATCCCCTTGTTTGAAAATTGCCTCTTGGACTATGTACAGGTTCCTCATAAGCAAATTAAGTGTTCTGGAATTCCCATTCCTTGAAATGTTATCCATAATTTGTTATGATCCACACACTTGAATGTCTTTGCATAGTCAATAAAACACAGGTAAATATTTTTCTGGTATTCTCTGCTTTCAGCCAGGATCCATCTGACATCAGCAATGATATCCCTCATTCCATGCCCTTTTCTGAATCTGGCTTGAACTTCTGGCAGTTTCTTAGTGATGTTCTGCTACAATCATTCTTGAATTATCTTCAGCATAATATTACTGGCTTGTGATATTAATGATATTGTTGGATAGTTTCCACATTCTATTGGAATACCTTTCTTTGGAATGGGCACAAATATGGATCTCTTCCAGTTGATTGGCTGGGTAGCTGTCTTCCAAATTTCCTGACATAGCAGAGTGAGCTCTTCCAGTGTTGCATCCATTTGTTAAAACATCTCAACTGGTATTCAGTCAATTCCTGGAGCCTTGTTTTTCACCAGTGCCTTCAGTACAGCTTGGACTTCTTCCTTCAATACCATCGGTTCTTGATCATATGCTACCTCCTAAAATGGTTGAACATCAACCAATTCTTTTGGGACAGTGACTCTATGTATTCCTTCTATCTTCTTTGATGTTTCCTGCACCGTTCAATATTTTGCCCATAGAATCCTTCAATATTGCAACTTGAGGCTTGAATTTTTTCCTTCAGTTCTTTCAGCTTGAAAAATGTTGAGCCTATTCTTCCTTTTGGTTTTCTAACTCCAGGTCTTTGCACATTTCATTGTAATACTTTACTTTGTCTTCTAGAGCCACCCTTTGAAATCTTCTGTTCAGCTCTTTTACTTCATTATCATAATTCGTAAGTATGAATTTATTTGTTGGTTTTTTATTTTGTCTGTGTGCCCTGCTAGTTTGCAAACTCCACTAGGGCTGGGGCTACATTTGTTTTGTTCCCTACTGAATACCCAGAACCTAGTGCTTAGTAGGTACTTAATAAATATTTTTTGAATAAACAAAAGAACAAAAGTCTCTGAGTTAATAAAAAGCAGATTCTTACTTTCAAACCCAGGAGTTTGTGAAGACAAATCAGTTACTTTTCAGTCTGTTCTGACTCATGAATACCCCATGTATGCCAGAGTATAACTGCTCCATAGGGTTTTCAATGGCTGATTTTTTGGGAGTAAATTGCCAGGCCTTTCTTCCACATGCCGTTGGGTAGTCTTGAACTTCCAACCTTTTGGTTATCAGCCAAGTGTGTTAGTTGTTTGCACAACTCATTGATTCCTGTGAAGATAAAGCAGGTGGTTTCTCCCAGTCTTTGGTTTGCACCTCTCTTCAGATAGCTCATTGTCTCCCTTGTTTTGCCCCTTTACCTCACAGTCTCTCTGATGATGCCATCTTGTCTTCCCTGCTAGCTGAGTTGCCTTGTATGTTACTGTTTCTGGGGAAAAAAAGGTTGTGAACTTTTCATTCTTGAAAACATTGTGTTATTCTGATCTGTCTGTTAACTTAATTGGAACCTTCCCTCCTCTTGGGAGGGCTGGATTGTGGAAGGTGACTTCATGAACAGCAATGATAACATAAAAGCACTCAAAGGATGTCAGACGTTTAGGAAAGTTGGAAAAGGATTTTAGTGGAGAGATAAAACGGATAAAAAGACGGATGTTGACAAGCCAGAATGCAGTTTTTGGTTTTGATTTGCTACTTTCACATGAGGTTAAAATATTACAGAAGGTTTAATAATAGGAAGCACTGGGTTTTGTGCTGAGACAACTAGAAAGTCTAAAATACATCTCTAGTTATGGTGATGATGAGAAAAAGTTGGTGAGTTGGGGCGCAGTTGTTTTGCTGATAAAATATTGTTTTTCAAAATAATACCCTCTTCTCTCTCTAGAAATTTCTTTGGAAAATACAGAAATCATAATATTTATTTATATTTTTCATTCACTCAGTACCTATTAGACAAAGTTGATGGTATGAGAGACACAAACTTGCAGAAATATAGATCTTGGTTGCTTATATGCTAAAAAAAAAACCCAACCAAACAAACAAAAAGCTCAAATCTGTTGCCGTCGAGTCGATTCTGACTTATAGTGACCCGATAGGATAGAGTAGAACTGCCCCACAGGGTTTCCAAGGAGCAGATGGTAGACTCGAACTGCTGACCTTTTGGTTAACAGCCATAGCTCACCGTAGCTCTTAACGACTGTACCACCAAGGCTCCATGCTTACATGCTAGTAGAGAAAAAATACAAATAGATAACTAATTTTAACAGAGAGGGCTAAAATTGAGTTATAAGGGGAAAAAGTGCTATAAAAGTTCATTAGAAGAAAGAGATCTATTTTTAAAAGGTCTTTTGTGAGAGGTATTATTTGAGTTAAGGCTTGAAATAATTGATCTGATTGTATCAGTAAAGTTGTTAATATGGGGAGAGCATATGAGACAGGGAGACTGGAAGGAATAGAAGTGTAGAGCTGGTAAAAATGGAAGAAAGTCAAAAAGCTTATATTGGCTGACATAGGTGGTACATGTTGGGAAGTCTTAGAAATTAAGATTATAAGGGATGACCGGGAGACTGGAGTTGAAGGGCCTTCAGTGCTCTGCTAAGGAGTTTGTATTTTGAATAATACATAGAGAACCAGTACAGGTATTTTAGTAAAACATAAAGAGTTTTTTAAAAGTAAAAAATTATTTTGGTGGTTCACTGTAAAGGTGAAAGATTGTGTTGGGAGAAAATTCTCCACGGATGTTCTGCATTTCTGCAGGTCTTCTGAGCAGAGGCATTGACAGCTTTTGTCCCAGACTATCTTCTCAAGGACATTAATATAGCAAAAAGAGTCTCTGGTTCGTGTAAACTGTTAACACACTCTGCTGCTAACTGAAAGGTTGCCGGTTTGAGTCCACCAAGAGATGCCTCGAAAGAAAGGCCTGGTGATCTACTTCCAAAAAAATCAGCCAGTGAAAACCCTATGGAATACAGTTCTACTTTGACACACATGAAATAGCCACGAGTTGAAATCGACTCGGTAGCAACTGGTGGTGGTGGTGGTCATAGTATAGCAAATAGTCTTGGAAGATAAAAATAGTGTTTACCTTGAAACAGAGGGAAGATTTTAAAGGGGAAGAAATCCATTTTAAAGATTGGGGTTTCCTAAGCTTGTGGTTCCTCAGCTATGATTAAAAACTTACCTGGGCTTCTGGGCTTGGAGGACAAGGGAAATCAATGCAAACATGAAGCTCATGGAGCTTTCTGTGCTGAGTCAGAAAGTCATTTGTCTCTGACCCAGGAGTCTCATGACTTTCGATACCAATCATGAAACTGTGGCAGACTAACCTGTTAGCTTGCAAGTAGGGTAAAATCTCAAACTCTTCACAATTCTTGACAAGCTGAGATCTTGAAGGCCAAGAAGGCAGCTATTGTAATATTGTAATAACGCAGTACAATAAGTTGTTGGCTGTAGACATGGTAAAGCAGGACAGAAGCTAGAGTTATTCTAGAGATAGAATTAAAAAATGCTTCTGTGAATTGGGAAAGGCATTAGTAAAGAGTAATGGTTTTGAGCCTTAGTTTCACATAGGATAATGCTTGTCCCATTAAAAATAAATAGGAAATACAGGAGATGATGGTTGTTTGTTTGGGAAGCAAAGCAGTTTAATTAGATAAGGTCTTGAGTTGGAGGTTCTGAGAAATGTAAAAATATCAGAAATTAAACAGTCAGGAGAAAGGTGACCTATCTCGGATGGCCAACAAAATGCTGGGTAAAACATGCATCAAAATTGAGAATAGTAACCTAACCTGGTTGTGACGGAGGAATGATCCACTTCCAGACTAGTGCCCTTTGCCCTTGTTTCTGGCTTCTGCAGAATGCACTTTTTTTTCTTTCAGGAATGTAATCGAACACGTACCAAACTGGTCTTTATACTCAGAGAAAAAATTTAAAACCAAAGAATAGAGCAAAAAACTCCTGCTCTAACATGGGTGGTCATAGAGCATTGTCTTTTTATATATATGTTTGCTTGCTTACATCATATGTTGAGATAATTATGTCCATTTTCCCTATTCTGAAATATTGTCCGTATGTTTTATTAGGTCCTGGTCATTGGCTCCCTCTTTATCTATTTAGACTCTGCCTCCAGCCAGCCATCATAGAGCTCATACCTTGACGGTTCGCCTCTGGCAAAGCAGATCTAAAATACTGCCCTCAGCCTATCTGCGGGGACCTGGTCATTATCTGTCTCCTCTGCTTTAGATTGAAACTCCAGATTATTTATTCCTTCTTTATTTGATGTTTTGGATAGACAATACGTTTACATAGTTCAAAAATAAAAAGGAAATTAAAATATATACTGTGAGAAGTCTTGCCCCCACCCTGTCCCCATCCATTTCTTTACCTTAATTTTCCTTGTTGATTATTTTATAATTATGTATATATTTTTGTAAGCTGCCTAGGATTGTTTTTGAACAAGGTACAATAAATCTATAAAAATTTGCACCAGAGATTTCCAACCTTATACTTTTAATATTTGATTGGACTTGTCAGCTGACATGTTATTCAGTTGACACACATTTCTTATTAATATGTATTGGGTGAAGTACAATTTTTAGTTACTATAGCATTTGAGAGTGATTTATCTAAGAGCCTACATAAAGGTATTAGCCAAGAAACCTTACATTTTTATTTGTTTTCTTTTAAATGTTACAATTTTCTTAGCTGTGATCTGCATTTATGATTTTCTATAGGCTTTCATAGAATCAATAAGGAGTTTAATTCTACATAACACAACATCATACTCTTAATTCTCTACAGAATAAGAAACTCTCCCAATCATTTCATACAGTAACAAATTTCCCCACCTCTCTGAAATTCCTAGTGGACAATGGAACTATATGAGCCTATATTATCTCAGCTTCCATGTATTGAGCGCTTCCCTTCACAGCAAAACTTAAAGTAATTGTCCAAAGTAAACGATTCCACTTCCATACTTCTAATTTCTTCTTCAACCCTTTCTATTTAGGTCTGTCCCCTCTATGTGACTAAGATTGATCTTCTCTCAAACACAGTAATAATCCCCATGCTGCCAAAACCAATGCTCACTCGGAGTTCCGATCTTGCAAGACCTCTCAATAGCACTACCCCAATGTCTCTTTAAGACACTTTCTTCATCTCACTTCCTGGACACTAGTCTCCTGGTTTTCCTCCTATGGAGTTTACATTAACTTTACCCAAAAAAACTTGGTCTTTGTCTTGGATTCCTGAGAGATGTTGTTGTTGTTGTTAGCTGCAACATAGGACTAAAAAGCAGTGAACATTAAGAGGTGAGCAAATTAAAAAAAAATCCCCACTTGCTACTTCAGTTCTGACGTCAACTGCCCGTGTAACATGTCTTTCTATGACCCTAACCACCCAGAGCTAGGTCAGATCTCACAAGTTAAAAGGACATCGTCCTTCAGATTGTCAAATAGGCGGATACCAGTCACCAGTTTGGGAGTCCCCTGACTCACGATGACCCTATATATTATGGAGTAGAACTGCTTCATAGGTTTTTCTTCACTGTAATATTTATGGAAGTAGATTGCCAGGTCTTTTCTTACACTCAGCTGCTGGGTGAGTTTGAACCACTAACCTTTTGGTTAGCAGTCAGTCACAAACTGCTTGCATCACCCATGCTCCTTTTCCTGAGAAATAAACTCAAAAAAAAAAAAAAAAAAAAAAAACACCTTGGAATTCAAGTGTCTTGGATGAGGACTTTTAACACCACACATAACTAACAGGTTAGGTAAGGTGATATGAGATAACTCTGGAGTTGGGGCCAGCCAGGCCAGAAAGACCCACCTCATGATACCTCATCATCATCTTATGATATCAACTGACCTCAGAGGAGAGGGTTGGAATTTCATTATGCAATGAGACCGACAATAAAAGCTCTGGACACGGAAGCTGCACAGGCTTCCTGGCTGGTGAAAGACATCCATGCACATGAGAAGGTAGTGTGTCCGTTTTTGAGACGTGGAAGCTTCACATTGGGAACCCTCCCAGACCTCGCCCTATGTGTCTCTTCATTTATATCATTTTCCTACATTAAAACTGTCATCGTAAGTACAGCACTTTCTGTGAGTTCTTTCAGTTGCTCCAGAGAATTGTGGAATCCAAAGGAGTAGTGGGAGGCAGTAGGTCAGAAGTGGGGATGGGGAACTCCTGACCTTAAAGCTGGTATCCTGGGGAGGTAGAGGAACCCCCAAATTTGTAGCCAGTAGAAGTGAGGGAGGGGAGCCCCCAAGCTTGGGGCTGGCATCCTGAAGGGCTAGTGGGAGGACCCCAAATTTGTAGCCAAATGGTCAGAAGCGAGGGTGTCATATGGACTCCAAAACTGGACTCTGGCATCTGCCTATTTGACAGTCTGAAGGACGGTGTCCTGTTAACTTGTGAGATCTGACCTAGCTCTGGGTGGTTAGGGTCAGAGAAAGAAGTGCTACATGGGCAGTTGGTGTCAGAACTGAAGTGGTAAGTGGGAATTTTTTTTTTCATCTGCTCACCTCTTAACTCAGTGTTCACTGCTTTTTAGTCCTATGTACTTAGTCCTTCTCCTTTGGTGAACTTTAAATATTGGTATGCTCAAGGGATTGAGCCAGGGTTCCCTCGTGTTATCTATCCATACCTTTTCCTTTGGTAATCTTGTCCAATATTTAGCCTTTAGATATTCTTTATGGTGAGGACACCCAAGTTTATATTTCCAGCCCTAACTTTTCTCCCTAACTCCAGATTCATATATTCAACTTCCCACCTGATATTTCCATTTGCATATCTAATAAGAATCTCAAATGTAAGATGTCCAAAACAGAATTTCAGCTCCTCTCCTGGTTTTCTCCATCTTGGTAGCATCACTATCCACCAAGTTGTTCAAATTAAAGTCAGGGTGGCATCCATGTTTATCTTTTTTCTTCACCTTTAATGTTGTTGATTTCATGTCTAAAGTATATCCTGAATTCATTCAGTTCTCTTCCTCTCCACTGCTGTCACTCTAGACCAGCCACCATCACAGCTAACATCATCTCCTAACTGGAGCACTGGGTCATTTCACTTCACTGCTTAAAACCCACCACGTGCTTCCAATAACATATAATGAACTCCATTCTCTTTTCCCTGGCTTAAAAAGCTCTACAGGGTCTAACCGGAAGGACTTCTTCTTTTACCTCATCTCAGACCATGCTCCCCTAAACTCTTTCTGCTTTGTACACAATGGCCTTCTTTCTCCAGCACAAGAAGTTTTTGGTCATCTTAGGGCCTTTGTACTATATGTTACTTTTGGAACGCTCTTACTCTAGTTCTTCGCACGATTTGTTCCTTCTAACCATGCAGGACTCAGCTTAAATGTCACCTTATCAGCATTTCATTTGATATGAACTATTTCCCTCAGTTACTTTGTAGCACAACATCTTGCCATTTATCTTTACCTGGTGTTTCCTTAAGGAGCCCTGACTGTGCAGTGATTAAGTGCTTGGCTGCTAATGGAAAGGTCGGTGGTTCGAACCCACCAGCCACTCCCAGAGAGAAAGATGTGGCAGTCTGCTTCCGTAAAGATTATAGCCTTGGAAACCCTGTGAGGCAGTTCTATACTGTCCTATACGGTTGCTACGAGTTGGAATAGACTCGATGGCAACAGGTTTTTGGTGTTTTCTTTCTTATTTTTTTACATATTTGTTTGTTGCTGTCTCATATTGGTGGAATATAAACTCCATAAGAGAGCGTAGACTTTTCTTTTGTACTGCTGTATCCCAGCAAACACCAGTCTCCAACACATGGTGGGAGGAATTTCTATCTCCCAGGCACTGAGCTCGGCAGTAGGCATATAACTGTAAACACAGATGCTGTTTATTATTGTTACAAAAAAATTAGTGTATTCAGATAACTTACTATTTAGTCATTCATTCAACAAATATTTATTGAGCACCTACTACATTCTGGAGCCCTGGTGGCCCAGTGGTTAAGCATATGGCTGCTAACCAAAAGGTCAGCAGTTTGAATCCATCAGCCGCTCTTTGGAAACCCTGATGGCAGTTCTACTCTCGGCACCGGAGATATGGCAGTGAGCAATACAGACAATTCCCCTGACCTGTTAATGTTTCCATTCCAGTAAGGAAGCAGACAACGAAAGAGATAAATACATAATACAATGAATGAAGAGGAGGAACCATCTAGCTCTGTGGATAAAGAGAAATCCAGATGAGGAAGAAGAACTAGGAAGGCCCTCAGTTGGGGATGCACTTGGCAAGTCCAAGAAGCAGCAAGAAGTCCATTGTGGTTGGAGCAGTATGAGTGAGGGAGAAAGTGGGAGGAAATGAGGTCAGCCAGGCAGCCAAGGGCCCATCTTTTGTGGCTTTGGATGGGCTTTGGTTTGTATTCTAATTGTGATGGGAATCTATTAGAAGGTTCAAAGCTGCGGAATGACACAATCTTTTACTGTACAGAGAATTGCTTTAGGAACTATTTCCTTCTCAGAATGCTCCTTAAGGGCGTTGAGAATACAATTAATTCTCGAGAAACTTGCAATTTCTGGCTATTTGTTATACATAGGGTCTCTATGAGTCAGAATTCACTTGATGGCAATGGGTTTGGTTTTTTTTTTTTGGTTTATCAGGCTCTGTACTTGTAGCTGGAAATCCCCAAATATGTTCCCAGATTTGTACATTCCTTTTTGACAGGACTTAGCTAGACCAGTCTTCCTGGCTTAACAATACCTCTTCACACTCATGTATTCAAGAAAGTATGACGAGTGAAGAGAAAAGAGAGTAGAACACTTATGGGAATTCTCTGGCTCTCCACACTTATGGGAATTCTCTGGCTCTCCAAAGCCTCAAATATGAATATGTTATAAATAAATTAGTATAGAGAAAGAGTTTGAGTCCTTTCCAAAATTAAAAAAAAAGTAAGGTATCATTTGGAATACTTTCTGAAGGTTTAATGATTAGTGTAAGTGAAAATGGAAATCAGCATGACTCTGTGTAAAGCAAAAACATTCCCTAGGCTTTTTTTTATCCGTAGGCATTTGAATGACCCCAAGAGTAGTGTATTTTTAAAAAGAATTCTGACTTCCTCACACGATTGACCTATGGGTGAGAATTGCCTGAATCAACCAGAGTGTGAATAAGTAATAGAATTACTGTGAAGGTCAGGGAAGGACTCTTTAATGCCTGATCATAAATGAAGACAGCAACCAAAAGAGAATTTTAGGAGAAATGGTGTATTCCGTGCCTGGTTTCTGGAAAGACTGCTTTTGGATGTTGTCATTTGAAGTCATTCACTTTTGTTTGATGTGGGTTAAATTGTGACGATCCATTCAGATGGGACAACAGTAAGGAAAATGCAGCCAGGCCACTGCCCTCTTGATCAGGAACTGTCGTTTGGGCACAAAAGCACAGGTTTACTAGAATGTCCCCATTTCTTTTGTCTTCTTACGTTAAGATAGAATCAGGTCTTTCAAGTACTTAAGAAAAAAATCTCAAGTTGGACTCTCTGTGGTTTTAAAAAAAACTAATTCAAATCAGAGTATGACTACTTTTCTACCTGAACTTATTTGGGATACATTTTGTTGCTTCTTATAAAGGTGTGAAATGGAGGTTTGGGAATTCCTTATAAATGATGTTTTACAATGACTTCTTGTTATTTTATTTTTCCCTGGATACCAAAATAGCCATGCAGTATGTTCCCATTGTGTGAGGTTGAATAAATCTTTCTAATTTAGAATTAGTCACTTGTGAGATCCTAATTAACATTGTGCATAAAATGTGTTTATTTCTGACCAGTCATGGGCTAAGCCCGAATTAATTTCAGGTAACGTTTTGTTAGTTCCTTTAGTTTGAGAACCTCCACGTCTTCACCCTATTCTAACTTTGTTTTTCCTTTTTTAAAAATTCTGTGGTGGTGGCCTCTACACACTTCCCTGCCTCTTTATCACTCTTACCTTGGAACCTAGCTGTGCTCAGAGCTAACTTGTACCTTGTGAACTTGACCAAACAATGGGCTGATTCATGGAGAGCTCATGGAAAAGCAGGTTGGCATTTAAACTCTAAACTTAAAAAAAAAAAAAAAAAAAATCAGGCAAATGTTTGGCACAAAAACGGAGCATTCAGTGATCCTGGAACCCTGATGACGAAGCTCTATTTTATATCCTTGTTCAATTTTACAGTCTGTACATGGGACAAGTCCCTAGTTGGAGGAGGAAAATAAGATGGATCTCTGAGAAATCAACTAGTAAAATCTATAGGAACGGACCAAGAGATAGGTAGTATTTAAGTGAAGAATTTCAAAAGCTCTTAAAAGGCAATTAAAATGTAACCTTGGAAGGAAGAATAAATTGTAATTAAAACCAAAAACCAAACCGGTTGCCGTTGAGATCATCCGAATTCACAGCGACCCCATCTGTGTCAGAGTAGAACTGTGCTCCATCGGGTTTTCAATGGCGGATTTTTGAAAGATGATTGCCAGGCCTTTCTTCTGAGATTTCTCTGGCTGGGCTCGAACCTCCAACCTTTCAGTTAGCAGCCACGCACTTTAACCGTTGCATCGCCCAGGGACTCCAAATTGTAATTACAGTTTGCTAAATGGAAACTTAATCGATTATCATGTACCCCCCTCTAGAGATAGACTGTTTTCACAGAGGGGGCTGGACTGAATGATGTACAGAGAAGGCAACCTTGAGGAGAAGGAAATTGGTGGTGTCACCATCACTATTTAGGGAGAAGCTGTTGTGACTTCTGGCAAAGTTGTCTGGAGGGCTTGGCTGTTGGATCCTTGGGATAGTTCTAGACACATCAGCCTATCAAATCTTGACAACATATATACTGACTCATTTACTGAGTCTACTTCCCAAGAAACCCTCTGTGTACGCTCTGCCTTCTGTGCAGTTTCCTTACAGGGAGAGGATTGTCTGAGCAGCTAATAGCTCATCATACTGTATGGCTCGATGGGTGCATTTCTCATGGTAAACTAAAATTGACATTTTGGCTCCTGTGAGATCATTTAAGGTGAATCTTTTCTAAGAAGATCACTTCAGGGAAGGCTGGCAGAGATGAGCCTGGGGGCCCGCCAAGCCAAGTGCCTGACCTTGGATTCCACCCAGCAGCTGGCCTCTTTCTCATCTTTCTGTAACTGTTGAAGTTATAAAAGGAGGATAAAGTATCTCTAGTCTACCACAGTCAGAAACTCAATTTTAATCACTACACCATTTGCCTCAATTTTTACTTATAAACACTTAATAGATTTTGGTGATTTGAAGTCTCTTTTTTTCATATGCATTCTCATATTTTTCCTATGTGACCCAATGGTAAGTAAATTTATCCAAGTGCCGATCATGAATATTTTAGATTAAAAATTTTTACAGAAGAGTGGGAATATTGGACATTAAGTATTAGATATCTATTCTCCATGAATATCATATTGCTACTTTATAATGACAATTCTAAGCCACACACTTGGTTTTTGAAGTGGAATTAATACTATATGTGAATGTTGTTTCCTAATTTCCTGTAAAGGAAGGAGAGGGGTCATTCTCATACCAGATGCTTCTTATCCTCACTGAGAATATGCAAAACGTTTTTATGAGCCATGCTCCATAACCACACAAGATAGGAGGCATAGAGCATGGGGTGACATGAAAGCATAAGAAGAAGTTGGTCTTGGGAGTGCTGGAATTCCAGCGTTCCTTAAGTCCAGAGGAAAACAAGGGCCAAGGCTCTGCTTCTATGAAAAGGACCATAAGACCCATAAGTGAGCAAGACTCAATTTTCCAAAAATAAGATAAAAATCTCTTTCAAAGTAAGAAATGCTAATGAGTACCAGAACGCTGTCTTCACTCTATTTTATTACATGACTCCACGCACTTACAACCCACTCCTAATTACTGTAATAAGGAAGAGAAACGTCAAAATCATTTTTCGTACTACTGCTACCAGCCTTTGAGAAAATAAACTGAATTTTCACAATACCATAAAAAATGTCATGTGCTATAAACTTACAGTGATAATGTGGAGCAGACTGGGTATCACTAAGAGAATATAGCATTTTCTCTAAAACACATAGTTTACTTTTTCCTACATACTACATTGACGAATATATTGGGTTATTACATTTTAGAAACATAAATAAAAAGAGAAAGTTATCTCTTCACTACAATGTAAGCTTCATGAAGGCAGAAATTTTAACTGTTTTTTAAACTGTTGTGTCTCCAGCAACTACATTTAACTTTTTGTTATCCTTGGTATAAGGGTACACACCAGCCACTTTTTATGCCTCTGGACCTCAGAGGTAAGGTGTTATTCCAACTTTAATGCATTAGCTTCAAGGTGGGTCCTTTTGGAAAGGCATGAAGCTCAGCAGACAGGAGTTGGAGCCTTATTGTATAGATTGAGCATTCCATTAGGTGATGCTTTCTGGATGTGTTAGTTTTGTAAATTTTTGCCTTTTTCCCCTTTATTTCTGTGAGATAAGGCTTGCAAGCATAATTATGGCTTTCCTGTGTGATTGCGAGCCTAATGGGTTTGTTTTTTTTTTGTGTGTGTTATATTTGGAAAACCAGAAGTTCCCCCTGTATCTGATGGAAGGGTGTCCTTAATAAGTTATTTATATAGCTCTCATTGGTATATTGTCATACCACAGATTGGTGGCGCTGCAGTGCCACTCACTTCATTGGTGGTTTATATTACTAGATAATATTTCTCAAAATCCATATTACCAACCAAAAATTTAAACACACTCAGTTAGTAAGCACACATTCCAATACTGAAAACACATGCCATCAAAAAAAAAAAAAATTAAGGAGAAAAATTGTAAGGAAAGTTATAACAGGCATTCAGTGAAGTTTGTTGAACAAATTATTGAGTGTATTTTAGAGGAAGATGATACCATGATGAAAATATGAACCACATACCTAGTCTGCTTTCTGTTTCTAGTCCCAAATGTAGGCCTGGTTTGCTTGAAGACCGAGAGAAAAATGCTGTTCTATATAGGGTATTTGGTAGTTCCACTCGTATCCTTTTCTCTGCCCAGAGCCCAAAGAATCAATGTCTCTCTCTCTCTCTGGGTCTCTACCTCTCCCTCTCTGCAGCACCCCCGCCTCCCGCCACACACAAGGCTCCCCATACTACTATTACCTAAAACAAAACAAAACAAAAAGTCGAAACCTGTTGCTGTTGAGTAGATTCTGACTCATAGCAAACCTACAGGACAGAGTTTCCAAGGAACAGTTGGTGGATTCGAACTGCCAACCTTTTGGTTAGCAGCAGAATGCTTAACCATTGCGCCACCAGGGCTCCTAGCTCGATGATAATTGCCTACTGGAGAGTTTTCATGGTTAATCAGATCTGAAGCCTTATCCTGCTTTACCCTATAACCTATAATAATTGGCATGATGGCAACACGAGGGAAATTTAAGTCTAAATTTATTGAGATTTTCCTTCTGCTCATTCCTTCAGTTGTCTTTTCTTGTCCCTATTCTCCATTTTCTCTGCTTCCTGGCCTGGTCTTTCATGAGGTCTAAGATTCATTGCTGTCACTCCCCGCACGCACCTTCCACTGTTGAAATATCTGGTATATAACATCTTTTCAAGATCTAAGGTTATAAATGACTCATCTTCTAACAGTACTACATAACTTGAGAGAGAATTGATGCAAATGGACAAAATACTGACCTGAGCATCATAAGACCTCATTTCTTGAAGGAGCTCTGCTGTTAACCAGTTTTGTGAACTTGGGCTACTCAGCCTCCCCGAGTTTCACTTTTCTCAACTGTAAAATATGGGAGTTGTCTAGATCAGTGTTTCTCTAAGTATGATCTGGAACACCTGTAAAAGGATATACCTCTCAATATAATGTTCTGGGGCCATAATCATTTGGGAATTGATATGCATTTTATCACCCTCTTGCAAGTTAGCAAGTTAAAGATTCTCACAAACCCTAAAATAAAGTGATTTTTTACCTGATAATTGACTGTTTGCAGGAAAGGGGGTGGGCGGCAGTGGGTAGCATGTTGCTAGCTCTCTAGAACTTTGTTAAGGGATCACTAGTTGAAGTTTCTGGAGATTTTGGCTGTAATTACACACCCCTTTATCTTCAGTAAGGTCCCTGGGTGACACAAATGGTTTGTGCTTGACTACTAACCAAAAAGTTGGAGGTTTGAATGCACTCAGAGGCACATTGAAAGACAGGCCTGGTGATCTGTTTCCGAAAGCTCGCAGCCTTGAAAACCTTACGGAGCAGTTCTACTTTGCACACACATGGTCTCTAAGAGTCGGAATTGTCTCAGTGGCAACTAACAACAACAATAACAACTAATCTGAAGGCTGGCTGTTCAAACCCACCCAACAGCACTGCAGAAAAAAAGGCTAACAATTTGCTTCTGTAAAGATTACAGCCAAGAAAACCCTCTGGAGCAGTTCTGCTCTGTAATACGTGGGGTTGCCGTGAGTTGGAATTAACTCAATGGCAATAGTTTGGGTTTTTTTGGGGGGGGTATCTCCAATGTCAGCTGCTGTAGGTACGGAGATGAGTAGGCCAGGATCTCTGTCTTCTAGGCATAAAGGATCAAACAGTGGAGAGACACAAACAAATGTAATACAGGATGACAATTGTGTATTAAAAGTTTGTTCAAATTATAATGGGCATAAGGACTAAGAAGCAAATCTGCCCTGAGTGGGGGCAATGGATGAGGGAGGGGAAGACTCTGCAGGTGAAGTGCCATTTGAACTGAGTCCTGAGGGATATTTCTAATAATTCACCAGGCAGAGAAGGTAGGAAAAGATATTCAGGCAGTGGGAACAACCTGTGCACAGGCACAGAGGCATACAATCTCAAGGCATTGTGCTAGGTCTGTGAGATAATCCTATAGTTTTGGAGCGTAGGCATTAAGGCTGCCTAGGCAGAGAGGAGCAGGACAAAGTTCTGTTAGGTGGATGGAGGCCTAATTGCCTTGTGGTTTAAGTACTGTTTTAAGGAGTCTGAATGGAGTTTCCTGCAGGTAACGGAAACCATCTTTAGAGTAGTTTTTAATTAGGGGAGTTACATGTTCCATCAGTATTTTAGAAGGAGAATTCTGGAGTGGTACTCGATAAAAGAAGGAAGAGACTGGCAGAGAAGCTAATCATGATTCTATTGAAATGGTTCAATTAAGAGATGATAAAGAGTTGAATAATGACAATGGCAGAGGATGCAATGGAGGGGACAGATCTGAGAAATTTAGGTGATCAACAGAGGACTCATTACATATGAGGTGAGAAAGAAAGAAGAATGCAGAATATCTCTACAGTACCTAGCTTGGGCAACATTCACTGAGCTAGGAATTTAGAGGAGTAAACTGTTTGCAAATAGATTTTGAACTGGACTATAGGGATTCTGTGACATTAGAGTCATTTTTCCTGTAAGAACACATCCAATGATTTTTATGTTTCAGAGATCAAGAATAATTAAATAAAGACTATATTCGTCATAAGAATATTCAACATTCACTGAAAAAAAGTCTACTCTAAACCAAAGTTTGATAGGTACTCAATACATTCTTACTAACAAAATTCTAGATCCAAGAATAATTTAACATCATTTAAACCTATCCATTTCTTTTGATCTTATCTCTAAATTATAAATAATCATTGCTGGGACTATGAATTCATTTGTTTTTTCACTCAATTAAAATTCTTCCAGCCATGGATTATTCAGTATATATTAATCTCTCATAGAAGTTTGTGAAATTATCTTCATTTTCTAGGCAGAAACAACATAGGACACCAAAAGTTTTAGTGGTTATTTAAATGTAAGCCATTATTTTTCTAACCTCTCCCCAGATTCATGTTTAATATAAGAATTATTACTGCTAGTGCATTAAAAATACATTGTGTTTATAGTGAGAGAGTGGGAATGTTTCAAAAACATGTGTATGTCAGTGAAAATTAAAAAAATACTTTTTATTTTTGGAAGAAGTCCATGCTTGCATATTGTATAGTATTTAACCAAGATTTAATTATTTTCCTAACAAGTTTGAAGGGTTCTTTTATTTAGGGGAGGAAATCCTCTCTTAAGAGGTAGGATGTGGAAATTAGCATGATCCAGGTTATGTACACAAAGCCATCCACACCTCCCTGATTAGGTCAGAGAATTTTGCCTTTACTTGGGAAAGCTGCCTTCTATTAGCACCAGAAGCAAACTGTATAACCCATGGTCACTGATTCATGCAACACTGTCACGTTTTGAATTTTTGGTCAAAGAGGACCAGGAATCTAGAAACCCTCTGAGTTGGTGGAAACAAACTATTACACATAATTAGTCAGAGGAAGTGAAATACAATGCTCACCTTAAAAACAAACTGAATTATCAAAATGGGTACACATTATAAAATGAAAACAATAGGAGCAGTCAGAGAGTGAATTGAGATTTTTTTTTTACATTTTAAAGAAATAAAAATATAAATTGAATGGTCTTTTTATGATAGGTGAGGCTATCTTCCCCTCCCCCAAACTGTGGTACATTTAAGGCAGCTCCATGAATTTGTTTTGAAATAAATTTAGAATGTTTGGAATACAGGTAAATGTAATGATTGTTTCACTATTCCAGGGTGAGGGATAAAGAAAGGTTGCTGTGTCTAAGCCTTCAGATTTCGCAGAGTTCTAAAAGAATTTTATTGCTTTTAGAGAAAATTTTGTATTCTCGAAAAATTACTTTGCAGAAATGAGTTGAGACACAATGTCTCTTTACTTCACAGCAAAACAACTTCAACTTCCCTATAGTTGAAATAGAGGACAGAGAAGTCAGTTTGTGGTTTCTGAAATTCAACAACCTAGTATCGCTGTGCCATTCTCTCCCTTGATCCAGAGCCACTCCCTTCACATGATATCTGTTTACTTTAGATGAGGCAGTTTTTGAGAAAGGATCATAAATATCCTGGCCCAGGGCCCTAGGAGCCATGACAAGCAAAAGAACATACCCACCTAGAGATAGCCCTTATAATATTTAAATGTGTGGGTTAATTTTTTATCCACTTTAATAACTGGATATTTTCCTCCCTCTCTACTTCTTTGTTTTCTGTTTCTGCTTGGGAGCTGTGGGCACAGACATCCCTGCAGGCAAATTACTCCAGAGCATATTACAGGACAGTCTTATAAGGAGTAGTTAAATTCACGAATCTGAAGACCTGATCCTTTTCCGAAATGGCAGGTGTGAGTGGCTGTTTAAAATATTCTATGTTTATCTTCAACTTCTTGTTCTGGGTAAGTGTTTTTCTTTTAATTATCAATTTTATGCAAGGAAGGGGACCTTGATATAAATATCATAAATGAGAACAGACTCTGTACTAAAGAAATAGGAGGAGGAGGAAAATGTATTTTGCATTTACTTGTTTGGATTTGCTTGTTCTTTGTTTGGTTATTTCAGTAATTGAAAACGAGCCAGTGACTCAAAAAAGTGGGCTTCAGGATCTCTGAGGATAAACATTTCATAATTGTTTTGATATTGTTGCAAAACAATCACAGAGGAAGAAAATGCCCTTTAATTAAAGGACAGTTATTCGTAGTTGTATATCATGCAGGCCTCCCCAGTTTAAGGACCCTGTGGGGGGAAAAAAAAAACCCACGATCTGAACCCATTCCTGAGCCCAGTCTCTGATTCCCACCCTTTAGATCTGGGTTTGACACAGGTGAATAGAATGGTGGGTGTGGGATGATAAATACATGAAAAGAAACTTGAAGGGGGAAGAAACAATAAAATCATCTAGTCATAAAAACGAGAAGCTTGCTAACTAGGCCAGTGGGTACCTATGAGCATTTTAAAGTCATTTTTTTGATGTGTCACCACTCTTCAGTCAACAGGGTGTGTATAAGTTGTTATTTGTCTCTTGAAAGTCCTTTGACATAAGACATATCAGATAAATTGATAAGTACCACCTGATGTTGGAAAATGGAAAAACAAAGTGTGAAAAGGGCAGCTTGGGATGTTGGGAAATTGATTTTTAGTAAAAAAAATTTGTTGCAATTTAAGACTGTTCAAAAGTAAATTCATGGGGATAGTCCAAAGCTTCTCAGTGAAAAAAAGCATCTTATCGACTAGCTTAAAAAAATGGCTTATACAATATAAGAAGGAAAGAATTATGATTTTATTTTTGTACCTGCCTATCTCTTAGTAAACAGGCAGCTGGTATCTTTATGCTGAAAAATTTTCTGTCCTGTTAAAATAATGATGGGCACACTTAAACTGAACTACATGCATACAGTCATATTGTATAAAATGACTTTTCATTTACTGGTCAGTAAGCTGAGAGAGTACAGACGATATATTGGTGAATTAAGTAAGTATATAAATTAAATAATGTACAGAAGGTTTGTCCTTTGTACTTTCTCTTTCCTCTGGAAAAATGGACTGCTTTTGCAAATTTTAAGTGAAGCTCATGCATATATGCCAGTTTTTAAAAGTTAGCCCTGATACATTTCTTTCCTTGAAATATTTAAAATTGGTTAAACATTGGGAGTAGAATATAAACAAAGAAATGCCTATGTCCTTTGGTTTTGTTTTGAGCTTTTTATTATGGAGAACTTTGAACATTCAAAGGGAAGAAAGAATAGGGTAGTCAAACCTGTCACCCAGCCCCAGCTGCCATAAAACCATGGCCAATCTCTCCCAGTTCATACTCTTATCCACTGACCCCCTCCCATATTATTTTTAAGCAAATCCCATATATAGAATTTCATCTGTAAATATTTTAATGTGTGTCTCTAAATGGTAATCATTCTTTTTAAAAACTGTAGCCACTCTATCATTATCACACTTTAAAAATTAATAAGAATTTCTTAATTATCAAATGTCCATCCAGGATTCAAATTTCTGATTGCCTCATAAATGTTCCTATTTGAATCAGTATCCAAATAAGGTCCAAACAGTGCAATGGTTTGATATATCTTTCATGTCTTTTTTAATCTTTAGGTTCCCTTTCCATCTTTTCTTCCCATTGCAACTTTATGTACTGCTGAGTGTTATTTGTCTTTTCACATTTCCCACAGTCTGGGAGTTTGCTATTTGCATAACCATGGTGTAGGTTGACGTGTCCCTCTGTCTTCTGTATTATCTGTAAGTTAATAGTTGTATCTGGAAGTTTGATAAGATTCAGGTTAATTTTTTTTTGGCATGACTGCTTTATAGCGCTGTTGTGTTCTTTCATCAGGAGGCATGTATGATCAAGTTGCATCTCTTTTTGTGATGCAGAAGAACCTAAATCAATTAATTCATTGAGAGATGAAAATTGATGATATTCTAGTTCTTTCAATTTTTCTTCACCTATTAGCTGGAATACATTACATAAAAAGAAGCTTTTAATCTGCTGTTTGATTACCAGTGGTGTCTAGTTTATATAGAAAAGGCAGCATAAATGCTTCTTTCTTACTTTTTACTTACCAGGATTCATATGATGAGTTAATTTTCTGGTGTCTTCCAACAGTGATAAATTATTGTTTGTTTTTTTTAGTATCTTTATGAATTCATAGATTTCAGCTCCATTGCAGACCTTATCCTTAATGACGTGCAATCTATTCCATCTTTTGCCAGGGGGAGCCTCTTCAAGTGGGCTGTTGAATCCTTTTGACATGATCCTAATAACTTTGATACCTTCTTCACTATGTGGTATGACAAGATGTTCCAGTCTTGCTTGCCTGTTTCCTACCACAGATCTGGAATTAGCTATTTCTCCAAGAAGTCCTGATATCTGTTTTTAAAGAACTGTAGCCATTGTGTTCTTTCTATGATACATAATCTATATGGCTCATTGAAACAAACTAAAATATGAATATGCTAATAAATGCATGGTTCTTATTTTAATCAGCTCTCTTGTACCCAATCCAGTAACAATCCTCAAATCATGAAACAATTAAATTATGTCTCTGTTGTTTAATAACAGCATGCGAAGTACCAATGCCTGTTGTGAATACCTCAGAGCTCAGTGTTTCATTCAGTAGCTAATCAGGAATTTGAAATGGACCTGAATTTTAACCCTAAGTGATTCAGACAGTCTAGGAAAGGGATTCATTATAGATTCAGGATCATATATTCAAGATTAGGAGTTATGGTGAATTGTAGAGACCTGTACCCCACTGTGTCCAGAGAGCCTCACTGCTTTCGCTAGGGAGCTCTGATTATTTTATGGTTACTGTTATCTCTTGGCTTCTCTGATGACAAAGACGAACTCTTTCTGATGTTTTAGATTTCAGTTAGATATCTCTCACTTCCTTCCGGGTAAAAGGACTTGTTCCCCCTCATCCTTGAGTAGTGGGGCTTACAGTATCTATAGGTGAGATCTTGAAATGAAGTCTTTGAGTGAGAATAACAGTTGTAAACACCAATAATGGTATCTTGGCCAACAGGTAACATTAATATTTTAACTCAATATCTACCGAGCAGGAGGAGTCTCTGAGGTTAGACAGTGTTCCTATTTCTATTCTCCCATACACCCCCAACCCAGAGCTCTCAGTTGGAATTGTACGATCCTTCATAGGAAATTAGCAATCTGTCACCATTCCTAATGTTTTACTTTAGTAAAAATTTTAAGGGTCTCACTGATGTGGTTTTCTTCTAGATGTCCATGACTTTAATGCATTTGTTTTTAAATGCATTCTTTCTGGTGTAACTTGTGAAACTAAGCCTTTGTAAAGTAGGGCCAGATGTTTAAATATCTCTGAGATATGCATATGGTCATTTAAACTAAACATATCAGTTTCTTTTGGGGGAACCTCAGATATGCCACATAAACATGCAGTAATTTCCATTTGTTAGAATTACAAATTGAAGAAAAACATGGGAAAGTGAAAAATCATTCCTAGAATTAAATCTGAATTAGAGTGAACTGGAGGTTCTGTAGATAATAGATGAATTATAGGTACAAAATCTAATTCCTTGAGTCTTGTGTCAAAAGCAGATGGAATGCCTAGATTTTCTTATGCACCTCTCAGATAATTCACGCTTGGGAGTAGTATGGAGATTCTTGGGAGTCGGTGTAAGCATGGAAGATGGAGCAATTATCAGAGGCAGTGAACTATGGGGAGGCCAGCTCTTCATGAGAAAGCAGAGTGATGTAATCCTAAACAAGGCCTGTTGGGAAGCCAGATGTATTAGTCAATGAAGGAAGCCAATGCATGAGGAGTTTGAAGAGAACAGAAGGAAATCAGAACATGGAGAGAGTTCAAGAACCAGTGTTTTGACGTCCATCATTGTAGTTTATTTAATGCTTGAACTTCTGAATTGTATGTTCTGAGAGCAAGTGAAAGAGCAGAAGCAAAGGAGACATAATTACAAGATAACCAGTTGCTGTTGAGTCAATTCAGACTCATGGTGACCCCATGTGTATCAGAATAGAACTGTGCTCCACAAGGTTTTCAAGATTTTTCAAATGTAGATCAACAGGCCTTTCTTCCATGGTGCTGCTGGTGGACTCAAACTTCCAGCCTTTAGATTAGCAGTCCATTACATTAACTATTTGCACTACCAGGGACTAATTATAAGAGGGGTACTTTAAAAAAATAGGAAAAAATGATCTTCTGTTAGTTGATGAAATCTGTGAAGCCAAAGACTTGTCTATGACTAACATGTGTGAACTTTTGAAATACATGTGGTGTCTACTCCTTTGCAATCAGTGCTGAATTATATCTGTGTCAAAAGGCATTACAGCCCCATGGTTGAGAGCTCAGGTTCTGGTTTTGAACCTCAACTTCTTCACCACAGCTGTGTGACCTTAGGGAAATTAGTTAACCTCTCTGTGCTTCACTGTTCCTCATCTGTAAAAATGAGGATGATAGCAGTATCTACCTCACTGGGTTGTTGCGAGGATTAAATGAGTTAATACATATAAAGTACTTGGAGTAAATACTAAGTAAATGTATAAGAAAAGATCCTTTCAGCCAACATTATGTAGACATTTTTATGAGATAGAGAAATATGAAACCACTCTGCATAGTGTTGAATAAATTTCATTGTTGGAATATGAAACAGAGAAGGAAAGAAAATGGCAAGAATTGTAATAAGGCAGGAATTCTTGTATCATAATTTAGGGGAATGGAAAGAAAATGGATTTTGTAAACACACAGACTCTGATTCAAATCCTGGCTCCACTCCTTGCTGCATTGTGACCGGGTATATGCTCCTTAACTTTTCTGTGCTCCAGCATCTGCATGTGCAAAATGAGAATAATAATCTTACCTAGCAGGATTAATTGTGAAGATTAACTAAGATCCTTTATGGAAAGCCTAGAACTAAGGATTGACACACAGTAATAGTTCTATTAATGCTATTTTTGCTGGATGTCAATCATTGTATTGTTTTTAATTTAAAAGTATTAGAATTTAGAAGTACATTTATACATAATGGAATTTTAAAAGTTAAATGTAATTTTAGCTGTACTCTGATTTTTCCCTAGCATGCCCTCCATATTCATGGGGCAAGGAATATGTGATGCCAGAGTAATATGCCCACCCTGAGCTTTCCCACCCCCTTCTTGACCACACTTTGGGTACCTGACACCCCAAATTTCCCTTTCCAAATGGCCTTAATCCTTCTTCCTGGGTCTTCACAGGCCTAGTCCCAGGAATGATCAAGGGGGAGCTTGCCAGGAGTGGGGGCAAGTTGTAAACAGAACTCAGGCTTACAGGCTGAGGTATCCAGACTCACTGCTGTTATGGCCTTTGGGGTTCAGGAAAGAGCTGGAAGTGAGGGATGGGGTCCAGGACTGGCTCTCCACATGCTCCCTGCATCTGATAAGAAAACTCTGAGGAGACTGAGAATTCTAAATCAAACGTTGTCCTCAGGGTCATTAGGTGGACATAGTTGTCAAGGTAGGAGGATAGAACACATTTTATATAAGTTTTTTTTTACCTTGAGTTACAACTTCTCAATATATAGACATATGGTCTGTGAACTTTTATTTGTATTCTTGCCTCAGGCCCTGCAAACGTATGTACAGGTCTGCAGGTGTTACTTATATGAAAGCTGTGCTTTTGAAACAAAGCGATAAAAACATTCCTGGATTAACATCATTTTATTATTCAGAAACATTAGGATGCTAATTAAATGCTGAACAGCCATCTCTCTTTATGTGTTTTGAAGTTATATAAATTTTAGTGACTTTATGCTCTTGTGCAGGAACGAATACCCCAAAGTGTGCTTACTCAGGCCCTTCTTGTGTTGGGAAGAAATGTGATTGATTCCTTACCCCCACCTTAGAGTTATTTAAAATACATTTAGAACTTTTTAAATCAGGCTTTGGTTTTGAACATGAGCTCTTTCATTACTAACTGTGTGACCTTGGGAAAATGAGTTAGCTTCTCTGTGCTTAAGTGTTCCTCATCTGATGTACTAGCTGCTTGGTTTACTTAATAGATTTCAAAGATGCAGATGAGTGGAACTGTAGAGACACATGTACTGTATACTTAACATTCATTGATACAATAAACATCACTCATTTCGGGCTGAAGATAGAAAAGCCATAATAGTAAAGCCTGCTAAAAATTGACGTTTTAATTTACTCCACTGGTTTAAAGCATCAAAAATGAGATACTGAGCCAAGGGCAGGAGATCATCTTAGTAAACCAGAGCTACATTAGGCATGCCTGTAGAGGGAATGCACAGCAACCTCTCTTCCAACAGGAGATCAGAGAATTTGGTCATTACCCATGTTGTTAGAGAGTGAGGCAAAGCACCCACCCTAACTTTTAATAGGTAATGAATCAGAGTAAGTCTCATCCTATTCAAGAATGAATAAATAAGAAAATTTAGCATAAGGCCTAACAAAAGCACTGATGAACAACTCAAAGGGAATGCCACCCTGAAGACTTAGAGGACGAGCACATATCCCTAGAAGAAACATCCCAGGATCCTGAAGAAAGTGTCAGGAAATCAGTACCCACAATGCAATGCCATAAAATAATCCCCAGGAAACATTATCTGAAAGATAGAAGATAACCTTAATTGAGAAATCATAGGATGAGATGAAAAGAGAAGTGGTTAAAATGAAGAAGGACTTCAAGTAAACTAGAAGCACAATAGCAAAATTAGAATCCACTCTGGACATCACATTTAATGGAGACAGTGATATAGAAATCCAAATTGAGAAGCTCCTAGAGGAAAATCTAAAAAGAGATGAAAATGATGTGAAAGAAGATGATATATACAGAGAACAGAGAATGGAAATCCAAAACAATTTGTATTCCTGGAGAAGAGACCAGAATAAATGGAACAAAAACAATAATCAAATTAATATGAAAATTCTGTGGAGCTAAAAATATACCTTGTATGTAGATGACAAGTGCCTATTATGCCCCAAGGAAAAGTCATTGAAAGAAGATGTCTATGCCTAGATAAATACTGGGAAAAGTACTGAATTAAAAGATAATAAAAATCTTACAAATGTTTAGATACAAACAACAAAAAAGAAAACAAGCAAACAATACATGAACAAAATAAGACTTCTTGAATTGCAACACTAAATGTCACAAGATGATGGAACAATATCTGGCAAGTATTCAGAGCAAAGGATGTGACCCAAGAATTTTATATTCAGCTAAACTCTTTCACAAGTGAACAAGACAGAAAGATGTCTTCAGATATTCATATTATAAAATGAATATACCAAATACCAAATATAGACATATGCCAAATAAGATATGAAGTAAAATGGACACTTTGAGCATTGAAAAATCATGGTAACAAAGGTCTGGAAATAAGCGAAGAAGTCACTTACATCTAAGTAATTGTATTTTTTGTTATAAACCTGAGTGCAAACCAAAAAAATATTTTAGAGAGAGAGAATATAAAATAATAATTTAATAGCAAATAATCTGAGCCAAAATCAAAAAGAATACACTAAATAGCACTTATTAAATTATATGAAGCAAATATTATTACAAATATGGAGTTGTAGAAGCAAACAGTACATTGACAGGGAACTGCCAGAAATTAAAGCCGAATTCAGAAGAGGACATGGAACAAGGGATGTCATTGCTGGTGTCAGACGACTCTTGGCTGAAAGCAGAGGATACCAGAAAGATGTTTACCTGTGTTTTATTGACTATGCAAAGGCATTTGACTGTATGGATCATAACAAATTAAGGATAATATTCTGAAGAATGGGAACTCTAGAACACTTAATCGTGCTCATGAGGAACCTGTACATAGACCAAGAAGCAGTCATTGGAACACAGCAAGGAGATGCTACGTGGTTTAAAATCAGGAAAGGTGCATGTCAGGTTGTATCCTCTCACCATACTTATTCAATCTGTATGCTGAGCAAATAATCTGAGAAGTTGGACTATATGAGGAAGAACATGGCATCAGGATTGAAAGAAGACTCATTAACAACCTGCCAGGATCCTTGCCCTCTGTGGTCGTGGCCTCTAGTGTTCTGGGGTTAGCATAAGAGCAAACCTTATAGGTATCCGCTTAGATATTTTCTTATTCTTTTGTAATTTCTCAGGAGCAACACAGGAAGAATTTTCTTAAACTTGTCTAAAAAGTGTCCATTTTGGACCCATAATGGTCTAGCTCACAAACTGCCCCTTTATCTAACATAGCATTATGTGTTTTCTTCCAGTTTCATCATTCTCCAAACATGCTTCTATAAATGCCCAAATCAAAAAGTTAGAGTTGGGATGGAGGGGGAGGAATAGGGATGATTGGAGGAAACATCCTCAGAGAAGAGGACAAATCATAGTGGCCTGAAACATTTACCTTTGTCCTGGATGGCACCTTCCTATCTTCTTCCTGGTATTTTATAGTTTCAACATCTGCCTGTAAGCAAATATCAAAATTATCTAATTTCTCAGAATTCCAGCTCAGACTAATTACATCCTAATTCCATAAGGAGACTGTGAAGTGCTTTGAGATAAAAGGAAGATCTCCCTGGAGGGCTGAGTGACCACCACAATGGCACTCTCCAAAGGAAAACCAGAAGGAGGCAAGGAAGGCCTAATTACTTCTGTAGGATCCACTGACAACAGGCAAGGATGCCTAGCATGTCAACCCACTTCCTTTATAATCTCATCTACAGAAAGTAGGACGGAGCTAGACATTTCTTTCTTTTTTGGGGGGAGGGGGCTTTAACAAACAGAAATTTATTTTCTCAAAAGTAGGAGGCTAGAAGTTTGAAATCAGGGTACCAGCTCCAGGGAAGACTGTCTCTCTGTTGGCTCTAGGGGAAGGTCTTTGTGTCTTCACCTACTATTCCTTGACATTTTGATGATCTTCATGTGACATGCCATCTGTCTTCCCCCATCTCTGCTTGCTCACTTGCTTGTTTAATCTCTTTTATACTTCAAAAGGAGCCCTGGTGATGCCGTGGCCAAGAGCTATGACTGCTAACCAAAAGTTCGACAGTTTGAATCCACCAGTCGCTACTTGGAAACCCCATGAGGCAGTTGTACTCTGTCCTATAGGGTCTTAATGAGTCAGAATGGACTTAATGGCAACGAATTTGTTTGTTTGTTTTGATATCTCAAAGGAGACTGATTTAAGACACACCCTACACTAATACTGTCTCATTAACGTAACAAAGAAAACTCATTCCCAAATGGGATTTTAACCATAGGTATACCAAAACCAAACCAAACTGGTTGCCACCGAGTCTATTCCGACCCATAGCAAACTTAGAGGACAGAGTAGAAATGCCCCATAGGGTTTCCAAGAGTGGCTGGTGGATTTGAATGGCCAACCTTTTGGTTAGCAGCCGTATCATTTAAACACTGTTCCAGCGGGGCTCCATAGGTATAGGGGTTAGGATTTACAACACATTTTTGGGGGGTGGGGTACAGTTCAATCCATAACACTAAGCATGGTGCTTTTCTCCAGCAATTGTCGTTCCTGATGATGTGTCCAAATTACGGGAGCCAAGTCTCACCATACTCACTTCTAAGGAGCATGCTGGTTGCGCTTTCTCCAAGACAGGTTTGGTCCTTCTTTTGGTAGTCCATGCATATTCAGTATTATTCCCCAATACCACAATTCAGATGTGTCAGTTCTTCTGTCTTCCTTTTCATTGTCTGGTTTCACATGCATATGAGGCAATTGAAGATACCATTGCTTGGGTCAGGTGCATCTGAGTCATCAAACTGACATCTTTGCTTTTTACACTTTAAAGAGGTCTTATTGCAGCAGATTTGCCTAATGCAATACATCATTTGATTTCCTTTTTTTTTTGTCTTTGAGAATTTTTTTTTATTGTACTTTAGATGAAGATTTACAGAGCAAATTAGTTTCTCATTAAACAATTAATAACATTGTTTTGTCACATTGGCTGCCAACCCACAACATGTCAACACTTCCCCTTTCTCGAACTTGAGTTCCCTGTTAACAGCTTTCCTATCCCCTCATGCCTTCTGATCCTTGCCCCTGGGCTGGTGTGCCCATTTAGTCTTATTTTGTTTTATGGGCCTGTCTAATCTTGGCTGAAGGGTGAACCTCAGGAGTTACTTCAGTACTGAGTTAAATGGGTGTCCAGGGTCCATACTCTTGGGTTTCTCCAGTCTCTGTCAGACCAGTAAGTCTGGTATTTTTTTGTGAGTAAGAATTTTGTTCTACATTTTTCTCTAGCTCTGTCTGGGACCCTCTACTGTGATTCCCTGTCAGAGAAGTTGGTGGTGGTGGCTGGGCACCATCTAGTTATACTGGACTCAGTTTTGTGGAGGCTGTGGTAGTTGTGGTCCATTAGTCCTTTGGACTAATCTTTCCTTTGTGTCTTTGATTTTCTTCATTCTCTCTTGCTCCAGACAGGGTGGGACCAGTAAAGTATCTTAAATGGCTGCTCACAAGCTTTAAAGACCCAAGATACTACTCACCAAAGTAGGATGTAGAACATTTTCTTTTTTAACTATGTTATGCCAATTGAGCTAGATGTCCCCCAAGACCATGGCCGTCAGCCGTCAGCCCTCAGCCCAGTAATTCGGTCCTTCAGGGAGTTTGGATGTATCTATGAAGCTTCCATGGTCTTGCCTTGGTCAAGTTGTGCTGACTTCCCAGTATTGTGTACTACTGTCTTACCCTTCACCAAAGTTACCACTTACCTATTGTCTAGTTAGTGTTTTTCCCTTCCTACTCCTCCCCTCCCTGGTAACTATCAAACATTGTTTCTATGTGTAAACATTTTCATGAGTTTTTATAATAGCGGTCTCATACAGTGTTTGTCCTTTTGTGAATGACTTATTTCACTCAGCATAATGCCCTCCAGATGCATCCTTGTTGTGACATGTTTCTAACACTCATCGTTGTTTATTGTTGCATTGTATTCCATTGTGTGTATGTACCATAGTTTGTTCCATTCATCTGTTGATGGGCACTTAGGTTGTTTGCGTCTTTTTGCTATTGTGAATAATGCTGCAATGAACATGGTTGTGCATATGTCTATTCATGTGACAGCTCTTATTTCTCTAGGGTATATTCCTAGGAGTAGGATTGCTGGATCATAGAGTGTTTATATTTCTAGCTTTTTAAAGAAGCGCCGTATCGTTTTCCAAAATGGTTGTACCATTTTACATTCCCACCAGCAATGCATAAGAGTTTCAAGCTTCCCACAGTGTCTCTAACATTTATTATTTTCTGTTTTTTTATTTGTGCCAGTAATGTTGAGGTGAGATGGTATCTCATTATTGTTTTGATTTGCGTTTCTCTAATGGCTAGTGTTGTGAGCATTTCCTCATGTGTCTGTTAGCAACCTGAATGTCTTCTTTGGTGATGCATCTGTTCATTTCCTTTGCCCATTTTTAAACTGGATTATTTGTCTTTTTGTTGCAGAGGTGTTGGATTTTCCTGTAGATTTTAGAGATTAGAACTTTGTATGATTTGTAATAGCCAAAAAAATTTTCCCAGACTGTAGGTTCTCTTTTTACTCTTTTTGTGAAGTCTTTTGATGAGCATGTTTAGTTTTTAGAAGATCCCAGTCATCTAGCTTATCTTCTGGTGTTTGTGTATTGTTAGTTATGGTTTGCATCCTATTTATGCTATGTATTAGGGCCTCTAGCATTGACCCTATTTTTTCTTCTATGATTTTTACAGTTTTTGGTTTTATATTTAGATCTTTGATCCATTTCGAATTAGCTTTGTATGGTGTGAGGTATTGGTCCTGTTTCATTTTTTTACAAATGGATATCCAGTTTTGTCAGCATCGTTTGTTAAAAAGACCATCTTTTCCCCCATTTAATGGACTTTGGGCCTTTGTCAAAGATCAGGTGACCATAGGTTGATGGATTTACAACTGGGTTCTCAATTCTGTTCCATTGGTCAATGTGTCTGTAGTTGTACCATTACCAGGCTGTTTTGACTACTATAGCTGTATAGTAGGTTCTGAGGTCAGGTGGGAATCCTCCTACTTTATTCTTTTTCTTCAATAGGGTTTTATTTATCCAGGGCCTCTTTCCTTTCCATATAAAGTTAATGGTTAGTTTTTCCATCTCTTTAAAGAATGCTGTTGGTATTTGGATTGGGAGTGCATTATATCTTTAGATTACTTTGGGTAGAATTAACATTTTTACAATGTTGAGTCCTCCTATCTATGAGCATGGTATGTTTTTCCATTTATGTAGATTTCGTTTGGCTTCTTGCAGTAGTGTTTTGTAGTTTTCTTTGTATAGGTCTTTTACGTCCCTGGTTAAATTTATTCCTAAGTATTTTATTTTCTTTATGGGCTATTATAAATGACATTGCTTTCCTGATTTCATTTTCATAGTTCTCTTTATTGTTGTGTAGGAATCCAACTGATTTTTGTACATTTATCTTGTATCCTGCTACTCTGCTGAACTTTTCTATTAGTTCCAAAATTTTTCTTGTGGAATATTTTGGGTACTCTGTGTATCATATCATATCATCCACAAATGGGGATAGTTCTACTTCTTCATTACTGATTTGGCTGCTCTTTATTTCATTTTGTTGCCTTATTGCTCTAGCTAGGACTTCCAGCACAGTGTTAAATAGGAGTGGTGATAAAGGGCATCCTTGTCTATTCCTGTTCTCTGGGGAAATGTTTTTAGCCTCTCTCCATTAAGAATGATGTCGTTTTTGCATAGATGCCGTTTATTATGTTGAGGAATTTCCCTTCTATTGCTATTTTTTTTGAGAGTTTTTTATCAGGAATTGGTATTAGACTTTATAGAATGCCTTTTCTGAGTTGATTGAAATGATCATATGATTCTTTTGTTTTATTTATGTGGTGGATTTTGTTGATTGATTTTCTAATGTTGAACCATCCTTGCATACCTGGTATGAATCCCACTCGGTCATGGTTTTTTTT
>NW_004444100.1:4427070-4475625 GCF_000243295.1 Trichechus manatus latirostris | reverse complement strand
AGAATTTTTCCATCTGTATTCATGAGAGTTACTGGTCTGTAATTTTCTTTTTTTGTGATGTCTTTGCCTGGTTTTGGTATCAGGGTTATGCTGGCTTCACAGAATGAATTCAAAAGTATTCCTTCCTTTACTATGTCCTGAAATAGTTTAAGCAGTACTGGTGCAAGCTCTTCTTTGAATGTTTGGTAGAATTCTCCAGTGAAGCCAACTGGGCCAGAGTAAACACTTATTTCTTAAGTTATACTCCTGTTTGAAACAGTATAAAAAGATTGGGGGACAAACCCTTACAGCAAAACTTGGGAAAGGGCTCAGAGAAAGAACTATTATCATGGCCAATTTTGGTAATAATTGGAATGAAATAGTTTAGAATTAATCATGGCTCTACAATGATTACTTTTGGCAGAAAGTAAACATACTTTAACAATTTAAATTTACAATTCAACAAATTTATAAATAATTTCATAATGTTAAGACTCACTAATCTTTACATGTGAATTTCTTCAATAATTCATTTTAATCATGAGAGTGATATATTTTAAACATGTTTATATTTTTAAACTAAAGTTTAAAGGAAATATTTCTGAATATAATTTGAATACAGGGATGGAAATGACAGTTTGGCCACTTTCAAAGTCCCTACAAAAATTTGTCTAATTCTTAATATTGAAGTTGAGCAAAATATTCTTGGATCCTAAAATAATTGGGTACTCTTTATTTTAAATGCTAATGTTACTGATAACTTTTTGTAGCAGAGACTAAAAATTTTCATGTGAAAGACAAATATGGTTGATTTCATAAGATTTCTGAATGTTTTGATGTCTAAATAGATTGAGAAAAGGGGCTAAATAGTTACATAGAAACAAAAAAGTTAAGGGTTTAAAAAATACCACACTTATAGTCTCTTAGAGTTCTTAAAGTTTTCTCATTGATAGTTTCAAAAGTAACAGATAAAGATGATAACCATAATAGCGTAAGGTGTTTAATATTATTGTCAGTTAAAGCTAAAAGGCCCAGTGACTATCAGGGCAATTAATATAAATCTAATTGTGAAAGAAGAAGAAAAAGAAAGAAAGAAAATATTAGCAAAAAAAAAAAAGGAATAACAAAAACCAATTGGTATAAAGTTACTGAAAATTCCAGAGGGTCTCATTATCATTTGACATAAATTCTCAATTACAGGCTAATTGACAAAGAACTGCTAAAATGGGCAATTTGTCTCCATTTGGAAATAAAATTTGGATTCAGTGGGAAGGGGAGAAAAAATAAGGGTTTAAAGTTTTTTCAGTGTTTGTATGTTAGGATATGTGTGTGTGTGTATGTGTGCACGCATGCTTGTGTGCACCTATAAAATAATTATATTGTACAAATTATTTAGTGATTTGAAGGAGAGCTTTGATATTTGATTGCATTAATTACTTTGTAGAAGTTGAAGCATGTAGTAGAGGTGGGATTGGATCAAGAGTTGTCTTGGATTTTCACGATGTAACTGTTATGTCTCAGGGTTCCAATTTCTTTATCCAAAAGGAAGGGTTTGGACCTAGATGATTTTCAAGGTTTTTAGGGAGCACAGATTCTATGGTTATTCCACTACTTAGTTGTACTCCCTATTTCTTAACAAAGTCCTTGACTCTATTTCCATGGCAAATGTAATGAGAAGCCATTAAAAATGAAACTGCTGCTTTGGGGTTGCAAGCATGTGGTTCAACCGTGCATGGAAGCAATGATGTTCCAAGATCATCAGGTTTTGGAGGACTCAGGCATTTCTCTATCCAAAGACTAACAAGGCTGGAATAGTCTAGAAAGTCCTCTAAGGTTTGTTGTGTCTGGTATGTTACCAGGCCTGCTTACAACCTCTCTAATAATCTTTTTTGTTTGTTTTTTTGAGGCCACTATATATATACATATATGTATATATGTATATATACACACACACACATACATATATATGTATATTTTAATTTTTTGGGGGGAGGACCTGAAACACAAGCATTTTCCGTACACTAAAATAAAATGTGTTGCACATTTTATGTGTTGGCCTTGGTCCAAATTAAATAATCTGGTAAAGTCATTAAAGGAATTTAAGACTTTAAGTACTGTTCCTCATTGTTCCTCCTCTCTGGGTAAGCTTTACCATCCAACAGATCTTGTTTTTAAAAGAGTTTATTAGGGTATAAATACTGTTGGTTAATTTATACCTTTGTGGCTGCAATTTTGTCCAATGTTCTACTTTCCCTGCATATCCCAACTTCTTCCTAGCTCTTGAATCTTGAATGAATATTTGGTCATTAGTCAGTTATTCCTTTCTTTCTTGGTCTTAGAATGCTCCTCAGAGACAAACCCAGGAGCATAATAAGGACATTTTGTCTTTAAGCTCATGTGTTTTATCTTTTGTGTGTTACAATTTACGGAAAACACAGGATTGGAATTAAAACATGGAAAATAATTCCCCCTCAATAGTGATGATTTCTTGTTCATAGACCCACAAATAGACTTGATGAGAAACAGAATTATTCTTATCAACTTATAAATTACAGTTTAACATTTTAGCAATTATCTGTACCTGAATACACTTCACTTACGTCTTTCAAGTCATAATGGTATAATTGATGATAAACCATTGTAACCAGAATGGATGGGCTGTGTGTAGAATTAATTTCATTTTATCTTAACTGCATTCTAACATACTTTTTTTGTTTGTTTGTTTTCTGCAGCTATCTGGTCTTCTGATCCTGGGAGTAGCAATATGGGTACGAGTAAACCAAGGTAATCAAGAGGTAAATATGCAAATAAGTAAAAGCCTCCCAGCCCCAAAGTAGTTTTTTCATTTTGCAGCCATGAAAGCAATAGTAATAATACAAAACATTTCAATAACATTTTCCTTACCTGCCTCATGTAATTATTTGTACTGATATGTGATTTCATAATTAAATTTAATTCATCTAAATTACTTCCTACGTGCCTGGCACTGCGCTAGCCATGGAAAAATCTTTCTGGAGATTGGATAAGACACTATCCCTAAAATAGGAGATTTCAATGAAAGTGGAAGTGTAAGGAGCTACAATGGAAATTTGCCTCCTTCACTATTTGCTTAAGGCCAGCCTCAAGTACAGTTTGAAGAAATGGACCATCTCTCCTTTCCTCAAAAAAAGCAATTTTTATAGTATAACAAGGTATTGATAATAATTTGGTTGATTCTAAGGTGGGATGATGCAAAAGGAAAGAAGAGAACAGTAAGAAGTTCTCCTGGAGAAGAATTTGAATCTGTGTTTTAAAGACAAAGTACAAGATAGTTGGCATTGAGGGTGGCCACTTATGACAAGTAACATGCTAGTGTAACTCAGAAGTCAGGGAGGAATGTCTAGCCTTTTGCTGTCTAGATAAGATTATCATGTCCCCCTCCCCGCCCCTGCCCCATTTAATGCCCAGTTTAAGGTTAGTTCATATGGTTAATTCTAGCTCAAGACTTTGGATTCTACATATGCTGTTTCTGTTCCATACCACTGTATCACAAATATGGAAAGAATGAGGTGGGGGTGGGGTGGAAAGGAGGGTGTGGGAGGATGGTTCTGTCAGTTTCACCTCACATAGTGCTTTTCTGTCTTCCTTGCTTCTATTCTTTCTCTCCCCTTTTCCTCTAAGGAGCACTCCCCCCACCCCAATTGTTATTCCAACCTCATGCAGAGTAGCTTACTCATTCTTCTTTGTTGTCTGGGTTCTTGCCACTATTCAGAATTATATCTTTTACCACTGGAGCTTTTTCAAGGTAATTGCCCAAATAAAGAGAGTTTCCCTCCCTAAGAGGAATTTTGATGCCAGCTACTGTGATAATGCATTTTCCATTAAAGCTTATACCCTAGTGCAACTAAATGTCTTTGGACATAGCCCCGTTGAAAGAACCATTAAAAGCAAATTAACATCTGTTCTGATTCCTTAGCTAAAATGGGTGGCTTTTCTGGAAGCTTCTTCCTCCATCCCTCCCTTCATTCTTTCTTTATTACTTTTCTTCCTTCCTTTCTTCCTTCTCTCTTATGCTTTCTACCCCTAGAGAACCCAGAGAATCACAGTGACAGTTAGCTGCTTCCTCATTCTGTGCCTAACTATCAGGAGAAAATTAGGTGGGGGATGGATGGGACAACTAGCTGGCAACCTTCTGGTCTACCAGAATTTCATCTATTGTTTTATACCAGTAAACGTAACTATGACTTCCTGATGGTCTTGGGCTCTGGGGTTTGAGTCCGAGAAGGGTATTCAAGGGTGTGCAGAATCTCTGTCATCTAGAATCTGATATCTGGGCCTTATAATTGAGCACAGAGATTAGCTCTCACCTACATAGAGGGTACTTTGGCCTTTTCAAGATGTGTGTGCCGCTTGAATTTTATTTTATTTCTGGTTGATATGGGAACATTTTCTTTCCCTCCAGTGCTTCTGGTAAACAAACTTGGTGTTTAGTCTGTTAAGAAATTATACACATTGAATGTATTAAAGAAGAACCGTTGTCCCTGAGAGGGTGTTACTCAACATCTGGGGATAAGAATGAATTAATAAAGCTAGATGGCATCTTTAGTTACATTTTGACTCTTGTGCTCTGTTAGCCTCCCACCCTGAACAAAAGTCCATATATTTGCCAGGACATTAACCAATTTGACTTATGTGAAATTGATTTGATTTTAATTTACCTGAAGTCAGTGACAAAGTCAGGACTGTGCAAAGAACTGAATTTTACTAGTAGAAAAACAGAGATAGCAGTTGAAGAAGGACAAAGATAGGCATAAACACAGAAAAGAAAGACATAGGGGAGATGACATCTTTCCCTACTAAAGTGTCTTGTGGGGACACTCTGTTCTCTCTCAGGATAAACTCAGCACCATGAGGCAAAGCATATGGGCAGCCGCCCTTGTCCCAGGAGATCATTTATAATCCAAAGAGGATCCGTGATCCCTTCTTCTTTATGCCCAGCCATTCTCCTTCTTTAGAAATTCTTCCCTTGTCCTAAGACACACACAGACACATCGTTCACCCAAGACAGCTTTTAAAATCCAGCTGTCCCACTGCTGGAGCAAACATCTGAACTCAAACTTCCACTTAATTCCTGAATAAGAATAGCCACTTGTTGGGCTCAAATTGGAACAGTGACTTCCAGGCAGTCCACACAGTGCTTTCTGGCCAGTAGGATCACCCTACCCAGACCTAAACCAAAAAAACTGTTGCCCTCAAGTTGATTCTGACTCATAGCAACCCTATAGGACAGAGTAGAACTGTCCCATAGGGTTTCCAAGGAGCAGCTGGTGAATTTGAACTGCCGACCTTTCGGTTAGCAGGTGAGCTCTTTACCACTGTGCCACTAGGGCTCCCCTACCCAGACTAGTCTCACAGAAGTGCCTTACTACCTACTTCCCAGAGCTGGCCACACTATCTAGGCCTCAATTGTACATATTTGGCCTAGTATTTCTGTATCTAGGTTAGCTCACCTCAGTTCTGATGACTCAGCCTGTGAGGTTCTCAGACGTCAAAGGGTCTGCTCATACTGGCCACAATATTCTAGTGACACTCTATTTGATGCTGAGTTCACAGATCTGGTTTTCTAATGCTGCTTTTTTGTCAACATCTTTTTTGACAGAGGCTATAAGGCGCTATGATTTGGACTCAACTAGATGGCAATTTTTTTTTTTCTTTTTGTGGGGGGGGTTGGTCATGCCTGTTCATTAACAAAACTGATTTTCTATCTCTAATCTTAACAAACAAGCAAACAACAACAACAAAAACAAACAATCCTTCCCCCAAAAACAAACAAAAAAATCTTTAAGACATAACAAAACTTTCTAAACATGTAAAATGAAATATTATCTGTAAGCATAGACTTTTAGAGACAACGAAGACCTGAGATATCACAGAAGATGACCCAATTCCCTGTTATAAATGGGAAACAGGGACCCAGCAGGGTTAGTTGACTGTCCCAGGATTACCAACTTAGTTATATATCAGAACCTTGACTGGAATATAGATCTCCATTTTAATGCTTTTACAATTTCAGTACATTGCTTCCTACTGATTGTTGAATAAAGGTTTCATCTAGATTATCAGATGATTTCCAAAGTCCTTAAAAACAAAAAGATACTTAATAACAGTAGCAGTCATTTTGTATTGACTTTAAGGGGGCTGACCTGTATGCTATACCACAGATTCTAGGAGGCAGAATCTCTGAGTTAGTCTAGGAACTAGTGTTCTGCCTAAAAATAGCCCAGTAGATAGAGGGTATACAAGGCAGATGGGCTATGCGTGTCATTCACATGTAACAGGGTTTCACTTTTTAATTGTGGTTTACTTGTGGACATATATAGAGGATAAGTGGTAGACTGGGGCAAGGTGCTGTGAGGGTGATGAAGTGTGTGGAGAGGGTGAAGAAGAACTGAATTATGCAGAATGTGTAACCCACCATGTTATAAAGGGCTTGAGGATTTTCATTATCTCTGTCTTAGTCATCTAGTGCTGCTATAACAGAAATACCACAAGTGGATGGCTTTAACAAATTTATTCTCTCATGGTCTAGTAGCCTACAAGTCTAAATTCAGGACACCAGCTCCAGGGGAAGGCTTTCTCTCTCTGTCAGCTCTGGGGGAAGGTCCTTGTCATCAGTCTTCCCTTGGCCTAGGAGCTTCTCTGCACAGGAACCCTGGGTCCAACATGCTCTGCTCCTGGTGCTCCTTTCTTGGTGGTATAATGTCCTCATGTCTCTCTGCTCACTTCCCTCTTTTATATCTCAAAAGAGATTGTCTTAAGACACAATCTAATCTTGTAGATCTCATCAACATAACTGCTGCTAACCCATCTCATCAACATCATAGTGATAGGATTCACAACACTTGGGAGAATCACATCAGATGACAAAATGGTGGACAATCACACAATACTGGGAATCATAGCCCAGCCAAACTGACACACATATTTTTGGGGACATAATTCAGTCCATGACAATCTCATTCCTTAACATTTTAGTCAAAATAAAAAAGCTTCCAGAAGACTCTGTGAACTATATTTTCCAGGAATGAGGAAGTAGAATTGATATGGAATATTAGGAACTGGACTTATTTTTTTTTCTTGGTTAGAATTTCTTTTGTTTGTTTTGACAAATAAACAGACCTGTGTGGTCACCATCACGGTCAAGATATAAAGCATTTTCATCAACCCATAAAGTTGCTTCTTCTCCCTTTCCAGTCAGTTCCTGCTTTCCTGCCTGTTGTTGTTGTTAAGTCAAGCACTACTCTGATTTTTATTACCATACATTAGTTTTGCCTATTTTTAAACTTTATATAGTATTGTCATATAATATTTACTGTTTTGTGTCTGGTTTCTTTAGCTCAACATAATGTTTTGAGATTCATTCATGTTGTCATGTTTATCAGGAGGAACTTGGACTTTTAATTGAAAGAATGAAATTACCATAAAAACACATGTTTTATAATGCTACTCTTACATATAAAACAAAGGCCTCTCGCTGGACTAACCCAAAGATGGGCAGTTCAGACCTACACAGAGGCACCTTAGAAGTAAGGCCTAGCAATCTGCTTTCCCTATGGAATGCAGTTCTACTCTGCATACTTGGGGTTACCATGAGTAAGAATCAACTAGACAGCAGCTAACAACACAACAACATACAAAAAATACAAAATATGTGAACTAAAGATCATACCAACAAGAGTAAAAGTAACTGTCCTTCTAAGATTTTAAAATAACCAATGTTTTAAAAGCCCATTGCATTTCTTCCATCCAACTTTCAACATATGATTTTAGAAAAATATAGGTTTGGAAACAGTATTCAGGCAAATAACACCTCAATAGAATGTAAGCTTCATGAAGGCAAGAATTTTTGCTTGTTTAGATCACTGATGTATCTCAAGGTCTAGAATAGGGTTTGGCACATAGTAGGTACTCAACGAACATTAGTTGAATGAGCAAAATAAACTTCAAGGAAAGGGATTTCTTGTCATTAATCTTTTTTTCTTTTCAGATTTTCGGCCATGAAGATTCTCACGCTCAATTCCGTGTTTCTGCAAATATCATGATTTCTGTGGGTGCCATCATCATGATTCTGGGTTTCCTGGGATGCTGTGGTGCCATAAAAGAAAGCCGCTGCATGCTCATTCTGGTGAGTTCTGCAGAGAAATCGTAATACTCAACCTTTCGATTTTTGAGGCTTCTCTCCGATCCTTACTGTCTGTCAAAAGAACATGCCAAGATTGAGGAAACACTTAACTCTAACTATTGTTAGAGGGTTTGATTATGGAAGTTAATATATTTGGCTCAGAATAGAGGGTACTTTGAGAGAAGATGGATTTTACTCATTTATTCATTCAGCATTACTGAGTATCTGCTATGTGCCAGATTCTGTGATAAGTGATTCATAAGACCTTAAGACAGTTAGAATCCACTAGGGAAGATTGAAAAGAGCCCTGGTGCACAACGGTTAAGCACTTGGCTGCTTACTGAAAGGTTGGTGGTTCAAACCCATGCAGTAACTCTATGGGAAAAAGACCTGGCAATCTACTCCTGTAAAGATTACTACCTAGAAAACCCTGTGGGGGAGTTCTACTTTGTCACATGGGGTCCATATGAGTTGAAAATTGACTCAACAGTACAAAAACAAGGTGTTTGTATGTGTGAGGTCCTGATAAGCTCTCCAGGAAGATTGTCTATCAGTACAGGCATGCCTCTTTTTATTGCACTGTGCAGATATTGCGTTTTTTACAAATTTTGAAGGTTTATGACAACCCTACACTGACAAAGTCTACTGGCACCATTTTTCCAACAGCGTATGTTCACTTCATGTCTCTGTATCACGTTTTGGTAATTCTCACAATACTCCAAATTTTTCATGATTATTATATCTGTTATGGTGATCTGTGATCAGTGATCTTTGGTGTTACTATTGTAATTGTTTTGGGAGCCATGAACTGTGCTCATGTAAGATGGCAGACTTAATAAATATTGGGTATGTCTGACTGCTGCACCAACTGGCTGTTCCATTGTGTCTCTCCCTCTCCTTGGGCCTCCCTATTCCCTGAGACACGACAATATTGAAATTAGGCCAGTTAATAACCTCACAATGACCTCTCAGTGCTCAAGTGAAAGGAGGAGTCACACATCTCACTTTAAGTCAAAAGCTAGAAATGATTAAACTTAGTGAGGAAAGCATGTCGATAGCCGAGATAGGCTGAAATCTAGGCCTCTTGTGCCCAACAGTTAGCCAAGTTGTGAATGCAAAGGAAAAGTTCTTGAAGGAAATTAAAAGTGCTGCTCCAATGAACACATGAATGATAAGAAAGCAAAACAGCCTTATTGCTGATATGGAGAAAGTTTTAGTGGTCTGGATAGGAGCTCAAACCAGCCACAACATTCCCTTAAGCCAAAGCCTAATCCAAAGCAAGGCCCTAACTCTTTTCAATTCTATGAGGACTGAGAGAGGTAAGGAAGCTGCAAAGGAAAAGTTTGAAGCTAGTAGAGGTTGGTTCATGAGGTTTAAGGAAAGAAACTGTCTGCATAACATAAAAGTGCAAGATGAAGCAGCAAGTTCTGACATAAAAGCTACAGCAAGTTATCCAGAAGATCTAGCTAAGATAACTGGTGAAGACAACTACACTAAACAATAGATTTTCAATGTAGACAAAACAGCCTTATATTGGAAGAAGATGCCATCTAGGACTTTTATAGCTAGAGAGGAGAAGTCAATGCCTGGCCTAAAAGCTTCAAAGGACAGGCTGACTCTCTTGTTAGGGGCTAATGCAGCTGGTGACTTTAAGTTGAAGCCAGTGCTTATTTACCATTCCAAAAATCCTAGGCCGCTTAAGAATTATAGTAAATCTACTCTGCCTGTGCTGTATAAATGGAACAACAAAGTCTGAATGACAGCACATCTGTTTATAACATGGTTTACTGAATATTTAAAGTCCAATGTTGAGAACTACTGCTCAGAAAAAAAGATTCCTTTCAAAATATTACTGCTCTTTGACAATGCACTTGGTAACCTAAGAGCTCTGATGTAGGTGTACAAGGAAATTAATGTTGTTTTCATGCCTGCTAACACACCAAGTATTCTGCAGCCCATGGATCAGGAGTTATTTTGACTTTCAAGTCTTATTATTTAAGAAATACATTTCATAAGAGTATAGCTGCCATTGATAGTGATTCCTCTGATGGATGTGGGCAAAGTAAATTGAAAACCTTCTGGAAAGGATTCACCATTCTAGATACCATTAAGAACATTTGTGATTCATGGGAGGAGGTCAAAATATCAACATTAACGGGAGTTTGGAAGAAGTTGATTCCAACCCTCATGGACGACTTTGAGAGGTTCAAGACTTTAGTGGAAAAAGGAACTGTAGATGAGGTGGAAATAGCAAGAGAACTGGAATTAGAAGTACAGCCTGAAGATGTGACTGAATTGCTGCAATCTCATGATAAAACTTTAACGGATGAGGAGTTGCTTCTTATGGATGAGCAAAGACAGTGGTTTCTTGAGATGGAGTCTACTCCTGGTGAAGATGCTGTAAAAATTGCTGAAACGACAACAAAGGATTTAGAATATTACATAAATGTAGTTGATAAAGCAGTGGCAGGGTTTGAGAGGACTGACTCCAATTTTGGAAGAAGTTCTTCTTTGGGTAAAATGCTGTCAAATGGCATTGCATGCTACAGAGAAATCTTTCATGAAAAAAGAGTCAATCAATGAGGCAAACTGCGTTGTTGTCTTATTTTAAGAAAGTGCCACAGTCACTCCAATCTTCAGCAACCACCACCCTGATCAGTCAGCAGACATCAAGACTTTCCACCAGCGAAAAGATTAAGACTTGCCGAAGGCTCAGATGGTGGTTAGCATTTTTTAGCAATAAAGTATTTTTTTAACTAAGGCATGTACATTGTTTTTTTAGACATAATGCTACTGCACACTTAATAGACTACAGCATAGTATAAACATAACTTTTATACGCACTGGGAAATCAAAAAAGCTGTGTGACTGGCTTTATTGCAGTGGTCTGGAACCGAACCCGCAATATCTCTGAGGTATGCTTATACAGTGTTGGCATGCTTGGGCAACTGCAAGGTCTTGGGTATGGCTGGAGAGTGCCAGAGACTATTTTCCAGTGTATGATGGGAGATGAGTCTGAGTGTGGACCAGGGTCAATTCATAAAGTGTATATGTGCAATGCTAAGAAAATTGTAAGGGAGGGAGATAATCAGATTTGTCACTTAGCTTTATGGAGGATGGAGTGGGTTAGGATAATCCACAGGTATCACTTTTAACATATACAGTAGAAAATGATAAATGGATATAGTAAGAACTTCAGAAAAACGTCATGTACTTACTAGATATAAATCTTACACAAGATTTTGTTAGAGCTAATCTAAAATAGTTTCTCTAATAAAATAAGTATTAATAGTTTATTATGAGGAAAAGTAGAAACAGTTTTACTGGACTCTAATAGTATCCCTAGTGGTTGTTTTTTATGAATATTATTATTAAGAAAGCCTCAATTTCAATTTGGGGAATTTAATTACTTGGAGAGGTTGTTTCAAAAAAATGTGTGGGCTGCATCTTCCAAAATTATGATTTGGTAGATCTGAGGTAGGTTCCAGGAACCTACATTTATAACAAGACCCCAGGTGATTATGATGGTGGTTGAAATACTATTTTGGAGCTGGTTCTGAGTTTGTGTGTGCTTATGTTTGATCAAGAGGGGGAGGGAGAAAAATAATATTCAAATAATTTCATCTAATTCTTCAAACTTTCCCCTATTCGATGTATACAATGCTGATAGTGCTATCAATAAAATTTTGTTTTAACCACTTTCCTTAATCAGTCTTTGGACAAATGTTTCTGAGTAGTAATGACCCCAAATCTTTAGCTTAAGGAAAAAGGTGGAAAACATGAAGAGCATGCGTAATACTACAACTGTGATGTGACCATGGCTGCAGAGAGAGAGAGAGACAGATAACCATGCTGAAATGTCCCAGGATGTTACTGAATGCACTGGAAATAACCTATATTCCATTTTTTTCTTAGTTTTTCATAGGATTGCTTCTTATCCTGCTCCTGCAGGTGGCAGCCGGTATCATAGGAGTTGTTTTCAAACCTGAGGTGTGTACCATATGATGTTTAATAATTTTGGAGAATTCTGAAAAATTGAAATACTACCTTCTGGCACGAGTAATCTAAAAACAAATTTTAATTCTCAGTATAAACGCATTCTGAATGAGACACTCCATGAAGAAGCAAAGCTTTTGAATGAAACAAATGATGCAGCAGTGAAATTCCAGAAAGCCATAGCTGAATTTGAAGAAGAGGTAATTAAAATATGTAGGTCATTGGGGAAGTTGGGCATAGTTTCTCTGTGCATATTTTTTAAAGATTAAAAACTGTCTCTATTTTGCAGATTTGAGTGATTGTTGTGTCACCATGGAATTAAAAAAATCTAACAATAATTGTAATATTTTTCTAACTTGGTATGAATTCTGAAGTACTTTAAAAGGACAATGATTTAGAAAGATATGTTTATGGGATTAAGATTAAGCCTTGATAGGGTCAAATCAAGAATTATTTTAATATTTTCTATTTAGTAGTGTATATTTTCTGCTCCTCCCTCATACAAACAATTACAGCTAAAATTTATTGCCACTTACTTTGTTCCAGGCTTTATATGCATAGCTTATTTATTCCTCACAACAACCCTATGAGATGGATAATATTATTACCAGTATTTTACAGATGGGAGTCCCTGGGTGGTGCAAATGGTTAATGTTCTTGGCTGCTAATTCAAAGGTTAGAAGTTCAAGCCCACCCAGAGATACCTTAGAAGAAAGGCCTGGTGATTTCTTCTGAAAAGAGTATAGCCTAAAAAACTCTATGTGGCAGTTCTTCTCTATCGTATGGTGTCGCTATGAGTCGGAATGCACTGAACGGTAGCGAACAACGACGATTTATTTTTTAACCAGTACACTAAGAAAGACTCTTTCAGGAAGCCTGGGAATTCTTTTCAAGAGCTAAATTGCAACTGTCATCATGCTATCCTCTTCTTAAACTACCTCTCCTTTATTTATTTATTTTGCTTCTTCATTGTCTTTAGGATATACTCGAAACTTAGGCAAGCATTGAAGGTATTCTACTATTTGGCTCCTACCCAATCATTTAACTTTACTAAACACTACTCCATAATGAAAACATTTCAGTCTAGCCAGGTTTATCTACTCAGGGTCTCTTGAACAATTCTGCCTTCTTGCCTTTGGTCCCATTCTTACATAGAAATCCTTTATTTCTTCTTGGGTGTCCATTCTGAGTTTTGGTTTTTGTTTTTGTGTGTGTGTGTTTCTTATCCATGATGGCTTTTTGTTTTTAGTTATGCTTCTTTGGGAGAAAAGTACATCCTCATCCCTGGAATGTACTTAATACTGTTCTCTTTCTTTCTGAATACCACTTGTATTTTAAGACTTAATCAAAATATTACTTACTGTATGGAACTCCTCCTAACTACATCTTCTTTATTCAGAGTCCTTTCATATTAACTATGCATAGCAATCATTTCAGACATGTCATAGAAATTCTCAGATCCTAGAGGAGAGATGGATTTTGTAGATCATTTAATGCAACTTCCCATTGATTGAAGTATTTTGTATTTATGGTCATCCATACTGTAATTAAATATTGAAGAACTGAAAGCTTACTGATTTTTGCCCATCCCATTCAATTTATAAACAAACTTGATTATTATTGTGTTTTCTTAATTTGAAACAAAATCTGCCTCCCTAGAACTTACATCATTATTCCTTCTAGAGTTTCAGAAGAAAAGTAGATCTATTGATGCCTCTACACATGGAAACTTATCCTTTGAAAATGGCTGTTGTATGTCTTCTAGAAGCTTTGCTTTTCAAGTTTGAGTGTCCTTGATTTCTTGAGCTATTTGTCAGATGACAGTTTTCTCCCATAGCATTAACCAGTTCCTATTTGGATAGACTCCAACTTAGAAAATACTGTTTAAAGCATCATTTCTAAGAGTTAAAACCTGATATGGGTCAGTCCTTATTTAACTTCCTCTGCGTTGTGCTTTTCCTAGCTCTCCCATTGCTGTGTCCCTTCATTAATTATCTTCTCTCCAGAGTCATTCCCATTCTAGAGCCCAGACTTATCCAGGCTAAAGAATTTAGGCAACCTCAGTTCCTCCACTGTGTGGGGCTTGACCCTCCCTATTGAATTGACCTAGGAGAAAATGCACTAGAGGTAACCAGTGGACTTCTGGGCTAGGGCCTGAGTCTCACTTGCTGCACATCATCCCTGAGATTCAATGTCTCAGTGCCAACCATTGATTTCTTAATGTTGTACTCCCATTCTTATATAGAAATCCTGTGACTGAAGCTCCTTTTGTTCATAGGAGTATATTTCTTTTTTAGTGTCCATTCTGAGTTTTATGTCTCTCTCTGTGTGTGTGTGTGTGTGTGTGTGTGTGTGTGTGTGTGTTTATTATCCATGATGACTTTCTATTTTTAGTTATGCTTCTTTGAGAAAAGAATCTTGCCCCAAACCCTGGCTGGGTAACTTGGGGCCCCGGTACACATGGACAGAAATTGTAGATGCTAAGTGCGTTTCCCTTTGGTTTTCAGACAATTCCCTCTTGAATTTCCTTCTAACTTACTGATGGAATATGCCACTTTTGGATTCTTGGCGATGACTATTTGTATAGATATTATTGTATCATTCATTGCATGGTGCCTTGTTCATCCAGCTGTTATACCTCTGTTAATAAGTCCTAACCAACTTCTTCCTCAAATGCTTCCACCTCTGAACTAGTTGCCAGATATTATGCCAAATTGTAACCTTCCTACCTTCTACCCTGTCCTACTGCAAGTTGGCTTTATGCCTTCCTAATGAATTCTGAGGTATAGTGTATTCCAGTTATGCACTGACCTGTGAATGTATATAAACCAAATAGTGGGACTAATATTCCCTTTGTGTAAATTAATGCTATTCAGGATTATTTAATGTGAAAAAGTGAGCAATTAGTCATGTCTACCATAGGAACAGGAAAGGAGATTGCTTCAAGATTGCCCTCTTTGCTAATATTGACCTTGGAACCAACTGAAATCTCAATACTTTGTCATATGAAAGTCTGCTGAGTCATATATTTGTGCAATTAAGGTTTTGTGGCAAAATGCAAGACTCCCTATCTGCCTTAGTTCAACTTGTTAGCTTAAGTCCACTGTTTCACCATCCCTAAAACTCGAATTCTGTTCTCCAGGGTATTAATTATCTTTTCAATCGTCACATCAACTACAAAGTTGAAAAGATACTTTTCATATCTTTATCCAAATCACTGATAACAATGTTAAGCAGAACACATTCTCGTGAGAGCATAATGGAAACAACAACAACAACACAACAAAAACAATAGCAGCCAACATGTATTGAGGATTTTCTATGAGCCAGGCACTGGGCTAAACACTTCATATCTTTATGTGGATTTTCTCATTTTTATCTTTACAACAAATGTATGCATTAGATACTATTATTAGCAACTATTATTATCTGTATTTTACAGATGAAGAAACTGTGGCACAGACAGCTTTAAGTAACATGGGTAACATGGCCATCCAGCCAGTAAGTGAGAGTTCTTTCAATATCCTGGCATTGCGATGCATCTGTCTAGCTAGAGAACCATCCAGTCTCGGACTTGTTTATTTCAGCAATTTTTTCTACCATTTCTGCACAGCTTTTTCCCAGATAGAGTGGATAGAAGCAAGATGAGGGATGATTTTTTCTCTTTCATTCATCTAATAATATTGTGTACCATATGCCCTGGATCTTTGGGCTTACCACTTCCTTAAAGGAGCCCTAGGAGTGCAATGGTTAAGCTCTCAGCTACTAGCTGAAAGGTTGGCAGTTTGAACCTACTCAGTGGAGAAAGACCTGGTGGTATGCTACTGTGAAGATTACAGCCTAGAAAAACCCTTGGAGCAGGTTTATTCTGTCACATGGGATCTTGATGAGTTGAAATTGACTCAGTGTCACCTAACAGTAACAACAACAATCACTTCTTCTAAAACCCAATATTTGTTATTCTTCCTCCAAAAATGGCCACAAAGCTCCTTTCTCTTGTCCTTAGCAGTTCCCCATGTTTCAGTTTATTCTGGGTCTTAATCCTCCTGACACCTTTCTTAGAGCTTCATCCTTCATTTGTACCCCTCTTACATTCTCTCTCTCTCTCTCTCTATATATATATCTCCATGTGAAATTCAGTCTTATGGTCGGCCCCTTGAGCATCTTTTTTGGCCTTTGAGATGCCTCTAACCCTTTTATTCCTCTTCTCCAAGAATGATCAATGATCATGACATGGAAATTTCATTTTTAAAAATTTCCATCTCTTTTGAGCAACCTTCTTTTAAGAGACTTTGAATCTCTCATGAACTGTTTGGAATCTTCTTTGCAAAAATATAGGATACAAAGATCTGACTCTGTCCCTTTCTTTTGCTATTAAAAACTGGAAGGTGAATTCTTTATTTTTTTCCCAAGTTCCTATGTCTGTTGCATCTATAGCCTATTCTTCCTTCGTTAATATTAAGACCAAAATGGAAAATTCCTTCATTTTTTGATTCTACATTCAGAGAGGTGGGTGAGGTGAATTACATAATATTTAATAAAAGAAAAATCTTAATAATGGTTTCAGAATAATATAATTCAATATATTTATGATGCTTTTGGTTTTCTTTAGTGACCGCTTTTTATATCTGCTTTTCTCTTAACAGTTTAAATGCTGTGGCTTGATAAATGGAGCTGCTGATTGGGGAAATAATTTTGAGAAATATTACAAGTCATGTGAATGTCCAATTATGTCAAATTTATCCTGTACAACTTATGAAGGAAAATCTGTTTACAAACAGGTGAGAACTAAGTCAAATTAGGCAGTGAAAGTAATTCTTTCGCAATGAAAGTCTATACAAAAAATAAAATTGCAGCAATAATAATGGGAATCATGACATCAAAATCACTGGAATTCCTCAAACAAGAGAGAAATATTTATTTAAAGATATGAGCATATGCATATATGTATACTCATTCCTCACTTTTCAACATGGTTAGGTTCCAAAGACCAGGTCATTGTGTGAAAATCAGCGTTATGCAAAAATGGATCATGAACACATCAGATCACAAAATACTATGTGGGACACATATGTTGTCCCTCTGCACCCAATAAGCAGAAAATGTAAGTGGGTGCTGTATGTCCCACTGGTCATGAAAGGTTTACTGCCAAATGTAGGTCATTAATGAGCAAAATAGTTGGATGGTAGATTTTTTACTACTGTCATAAATGTGAAATGTCAGATAATGAGATAGTCGATAAGTGAGGAGTAGATGTATGTGTATATACATATATATATATACACGTATGTATGTATGTATATAAAGTATTTCATTTCTTCTGTGAGTTTGGCATCATTTATACCCAATCAATAGGTCAAAAAATATTCTACTGCCAAGAGGAGACAAGTACAAGTTAATAGATAAGAGTTTAATTTTCCCCTCTTTGAAGACCTTATTCAATATTTTCCTCATTATCGTAAGTTCTATGATAAATCAACATGTTTACTTTAATTTTCAAACATTAAGCTCTTTCGTCTAATTGAAGGTTTATTTCCTAACTAATTGTACAGGTCTAAAGAAAGGATTTGGCCTTTAAGAATTTAGACTCTTGATGTTAAGTGTATCTGCCAGTTTGCCTAGTTATTGCTCCAGTTGAGAGGTTGCCTCTGACATTTAAGTTAATTGAAAAAAGCTAAATTTACCTTTTCTGTGTTGTAGGTCTAGAATAAATTTATAAATATCATATTTCTTTTATTTATTATTGATTAATTCATCAAATATTTATTGATCACGTCCTATGTGCCTTCATCTGAAGCACTGGCGATCCATCCCGGAACAGGGCACACTGTCTGCCTTTATGGAGCTGACACTCAGATAGGGAAGAGGGAGGGATAATTGTTAGGCAACTTCAATCCAATGGGTGACTGGTACTGCTAAGACAGGGATCAGCACAAGGTACTATGGGAGGCCATCTAACTCAGCTTCCTAGAGGACATGACATATGTTCCTTACTGCAGGGCTTTATATAAGCTGTTCCTTTTACCTGGTAGGAATGCATACAAAAATGACAAGTGATATTAGTGTTTAATTCATTCATTGCCATTCTTGTGTCAGACAGAACCTTGCTAGAATCAGACATGCTTCTGGATCCTGGAGGAGATTATAGTCTAGGTGGAAGAGAGATACATAAAAGCTATTAATATTCACAATGAAGTAATTGCTGTAATACCTGAAAATTATTTTCAGTCTAGCATTTTTTGGTTTAATAATGGTTACTGAGGTTAATTTATAAAAGGAAACAGAAAGTATTTCAAAGGAAACTTCCTTCCTCCTGACTATTCACGTCTCTTTCACTAATCTTATAAAATTAGAAAGGCTCTGTTCTGAAAGGGAATTTCTGTCACTAATATTTAAAGTGACTCATGGGGGGGGGAGTTATGTATCAGACTATGATTTTACCATGCCTTTCATTGCCAAAGTAATAAAATTAAGAAATTTTTATTCTTTTTATGTTCCTTCCAGCTTCCCTCCTTCCTAATTTTAGTGACACAATATCCACAAAGAAGAGGGGAAATAAATGTAGTGTAATCCAATGTAGTTTCCAGTTAGGATAATGAGGAAGTTAGTAAATTCAATTGCAGATTGCTTCTGTAAAAGAATCAAATTAAATATGTTTTTATTCAAGATAGATTTTGAAAGCTCCTAGCATTATCCTGAAAAATAATAGATATTCCCTCTAAGTTTACACATAATTCTGCTGAATGTAGACTGATAGCTGTACCAGTTTCCCAAAAAGAAGGTCATAAATTCATAAAATATTTCCATCTCCCTTGTGTCATTTGCAAGAAGTCTGGAAAAATAAAAAATTCTGGAATGGCCATAATTCACATTTCGTTTTTTTTCCCTCTCTTTTGCCAACGTAACCTGGTTATCTGGAGGAAGGGGAGGGGAGAAAAACCCTCAAGTAGAATTAATGTTTCTCAGTAGATATTAACCTCATAGTTAATCCTAAATAATTGTCTCTAATAATTATTTAATTATTAAATAATCCTAGTAATTTTCTCTAATGTTTACTGCTTGGATCAGATATGAATGGAGAAACTCATTACATCCAGGAATGAAGGGGCAAAGACTGTTTAGTTCAGCTTTATGGAGAACTTTTTTTTTTATTTAGCAAATGATAATATTTTGTTAGCCTTTTGCACAAATGTGATTATCATAAGGATGATATATTTTTTGGCAACACAAACAATACCACTATTACATTGTGAAACATTTTTCCAGTTTTTAGTTTTCCTTATAATTTACAATTATTAGAATTTTTAGTTTGGTCTGAAATGTTTTAAGGTTGGAAGTGCATGCTGATTTGAATAAATTTCAAAAAATGTGACAGAGAGACAAATTTCTAAATTTTCTTGTCTAAGTAAGGACTTAACGGTGGACACGATGATTTTTTTCTTTTTAGGAAACATGTAACGCTGATAAATATTAAGAGATTTTTAAAATATTCTGTTTTAAAAATGGAGATTTACAATTTATTATCTAAAACCTCAATCTGGGAACTCGTTGCTTTGGGTTATAAATCTAAGAAATAAAAAGACGAGGCCATTTCAGCTCTAAAATGAATAATCTGACATAAGGATAAAATTATTATTTATAATTAAAGATCTGTAGATTCAGCAATTGAGTAGCGGAAGCAAAATGTTGCTCTTCAAATGATTTTTAATGTGTGAACAAACCACAATAGATAAAACTTTTTGGGAGAAGAGGGGTGTTAAAGGAACAATCCTATTCCTTTTTTTGAGTATGTTCCTTGGTAGCAATTTAGAAAGTCAATCAACTCAATAAAAATCTTAATTAAAATAAGGTCAATATTTTATTAAAAGTAACTTTTATTTATTTGTTTATTTTACAGACATGTGTTTCTCTAATAAAAGACTATTTTGGAAAATATATTATCATAGTTATTGGAATAGCATTTGGATTGGCATTTATTGAGGTACGGTGTAATCTTGCATTATTGACTCTCTTCATTCATTCTCTTGTGTGTTCATTGATTTTTATAACAAATATTTATAGTAAGCCAAATAAAAACCAGGTGCTTTTGAAAATCACTGGGATACCAAGTGCCCAAATCCCAGCATTTCTCTCAGTCAGCCTCGAGTCTGAGGAAGGGTTCACAGTTCTATCAGTTGAGTAGGCCCAAGGGTGTTATTTTTGAGTGATGTCTGTACTGGGAAAAATATAGAATTAATTTTAATTTCCACACAGTTATTATTACCAGATATTTTTTCCCCACTGAAAACCAGCACAAGAGTTAAATTTTCCTGAACTATAAGAAAAACCACCAAAAAAAGCAAAACACAAATTTGTAAATTTTTATCTCTCTTCCTGATTTTGAAACAGAAAATAAAAACTGAACTGGAAGTGAGGAGGTGCTTTTTTGCTAGCCCGTTCTAGTGAAGTCTAACAAGCTGTAAAAACTAGAGACAGGGCATCTAATTTTCTTAGCTTAAGGTCTGTGGGCTGATTGGGAGACATTTTCAAAGACATTCTGCTTGAGGTTAATTACTCTCATCAATTTGATTATTGAAAAAAAGATATCGTCTAGGTTTTTTATCTTATGGATTTTTTTGGTATGGCTTTTTTAGAACCTGAAGAGTCTTTTTTACATGGCCTAAAAATCTTTACCAAGGAAATGAAATAAAATTGCTTCAGAGAAGTGTTGTTGGAATCATCCTAGATCTTGGGCAATTCAGATATCAAAACCTGTTGCCATGTAGTCGATTCCAACTCACAGCGACCCTATAGGAGAACTGCTCCATAGGGTTTCCAAGGTGAGGCTGGTGGATTCGAACTGCCAATCTTTTGGTTAGCAGCCGAGCTCAACCACTGCACCACCAGGGCAGATATCAAATGGATTAAATTCACTCACAATCCCATTTCAGGGCATTGGCTACATGCTAATGTGCAATGTCTCCCTGTTATTGCCTTCCTTCTCACTGAATGCTGTGCAATGCTCACCTGGGACTTTCTGGTAGCTTACTACCCCTCACTTGTGCCACATCACTGCCAGAGAGGAATTTAGCTGGGATTGAAGCAATTTAGTGCTCTAAAAGGTCATTTAGGCTTCTTGTGGAATTTCCCAGCCAGCCATTAGAGAAAGGCGAATAGCAGCAAATTGGATTGTTGAATATTACTTTCTTGTAGCCCAGATGAATAGGTCTAGATATGAAACATCCTCTGTTAGTATGGTTGTTTTTCTTTAGGGCTGATATGTGATCAAAGTCAAATAATGCTATGCGTCAGGTCTGTTTCTCTTGACTCTGCCTTTTATAAAATGTCTTTTGCTTCTCTGCTTTGTGCTCTGGTTTATGCTAATTTAGAAATATGAGCTAATGATCATAAAGGTTAATAGGGTCACACTCATATATAATCGTACATTTATAAATGTAACAAACACAGGCATACGTTAATAGAGAATACTTAACAACGGAAGATTAAGAGAGCAGAATTTAAATGAAATTTTTAAGGTAAGTGTCAACATAAGTGTTGAATTGCGTATTATAAGAAAATTCAGAAAATTGACTATTCCCTGCTACAACCCATACACGCTTTTAAGACAGTTCTTAAAAGCAAAGCCAGAGAATGTCAGGACATAATCAACTGGGAAGACTGCTGTCTCTCATATCATAGCCAAAGGCATTGCCAAGAATCTAAATACATGTAGTGGAAGATAAGATTACAAGAGGAATAGTACATTTCACAGTTTTATGAAGTTGGTGTGCTCTGTTGCTATTTGTTGCATATTTAGGTATTTTACTGGTGTTTCTAAAGATGTGTATAGGGAAATACTTTCATAAAAACCTCCATACAGTAATTTATAAGTATGGAATTTATATGGTAATATTATAAAATGCAACCATTTTACAAGTTGTGCCAGTTAAATGTGGTTTCTAGACTATCTGTGGATGTTGTAAATAGTTGATTTAAAGAACTGTGGGAAATTTTAATTTCTGCTCTCCTTCTAGGATTTGAAAAAGAAAAAAAATTCTGTCCTTTTTTGTTCAAAAAGAAGCTTCAAAAATACTCTTCTGATATCCAAACTATAAAAATGTATCCAATAAAATACATTAGCCTGGCTTACAGTCATTAGACAGAGCCCTCGTGGAACAGTGATTAAGCACTTGGCTGCTAACCGAAATGTTGGCAGTTTGAACCCACCAGTGGTTCCACAGGAGAAAGATGTGGCAGTCTACTCCCATAAAGATTACAGCCTTGGAAACCCTTGTGGGGCAGTTCTAATCAGTCCTATAGGGTAGCTAGGAGTCAGAATCGACTTGACAGCACAACAATAGTCTACTTACCTAACATTTAGGCATGTTTCCGTCTTCTGCTTCCCAAGTTCAAGAAAATAAAAAGACACACAGACAGAAAAACACCTCTAATAAATATTTTTAAAAACAAAATAGAAGCATATATCTTCCTGCAGAAAATACACTCAGACTATCTGCACAAAAAAATAATCATATAAAAACAAACTCTCCAATGACGTTTAGGTCTTGAGTGTTAGTTTATTTAGGTCTTGAGTTCAGTTAGTCAGTTTGGACTAGGCTTGTTGGAGTGGGCTAGCATGTATTTTCAAGGCTCTGTTAAGACTCCGTTTGGAGCCCTGGTAGCACAGTGTTTAAGCATTTGGCTGCTAACCAAAAGGTTGGCAGTTTGAATCCAGCAGCTCCACCTTGGAAACCCTGTGGGGAAGTTCTACTCTGTCCTATAGGGTCGCTATTGTTGGAATCAACTTGACAGCAATAGGTTTGTTTTTTGGTGTTGTTGTTAAGACTGCATACCTGGGGGGTTCTTCTCAGATTAGATGCTCAGAATCTATGCAAGATGCTTTAGTTTATAAGAAAATTTTATCTACAGACATTTTCAGAAATCTCATTATTCTGAGTTAAGTAACTAGTCTATCGTATCTCCCCTTAATTGACTAGGGCAACTTACAAGCACAAAAAATGATCAGTACTTTCTCTCCTCACTTTAGTAAAATAAGCCATTGACACCGCTTGTCATCACTTTATAGGCTAAAGTGATCCTGACAGGAGGTCCCAAGAATAAAGCAGAGAGAAAAACTGTAACTTTTGGACTTTTTAAATGCTGCTTCAGAATGTGGGAACCTGTGCACACCATTTAGCATTATGAGTCTTAACATTACTATAAAATGGGTCTCTTAAGTATTTGCAATTTTTCTGAGCAATGATAATTGGTCTTTTCAGAAGCAGTGAAATGCAAGGAAATGTGATATTAAATGCTGACGAATGTGTGGCTTCTATTTCAGAATTGCAGAAATAGATAGTTGTCAGATCCCATTAATTTGCTCATTTTCTGTATTTTTTCTAATAATTGTACCCTAGGCTTAAGGTTTGGGATCAAGGCAAAAGAAAAATTTTCAGGCCTGACTTTTTAGAACATCTGAATGAAGATCATTACTTTTGCAGAGAATTGGTTTCTTTTCTTTTTTTTTAAGAAGGAATAACTACTGGGCATCAGTTCTTACTTGAAGTGAATTTCCAGGAAAGTATTAGTAAGCAGAAAGTCTTGATACAGTAGGAGCACTTGAGATGACTCTGCATAACTGGCACCTGCAGCAGGGGAAGGGGCAGATGGGGAAGGTCTTTTGATCTATAATGAACAGAGGTCCTTTCTGTCATTGCTACATCAAAGCCACAGCCTGCAAGTCACCAACTGCAGAGCCAAGTAGGGCAACTTTTGGGGTCTCTTATTCTTGGAATAGCTATTTAATGAGATGGAGATTATGCCCCAGATTTTCAGCTGTGCTTTTTCACTTCAAAGAAAATTCCTCAATTAGCTATTCCCCACAGACTTACAAGTTAAAAAAAAAAAAAAGCTTTTTCATTCTTCTTGGCAATCCCTGAAACTATGGCAAGGGAAGGTCTAGACTCCTTGAATTTTATGCAGATGTTATAAACTAAGTGTCTATAACCTTTTTAGGGAAGAAACAGGTATATTTAACCCCCAGAGTACTGAGTCCCTAGAGCTCTTGGGTAGATGCCCTACTGAAGGGTGTGTATATTTGAGAAGGGGGGTGCTCTGGTGGCAGCTGCTACTGCCACAATCAAATAGGGCCAGTTAGAGGCTGATTGGCCGGTTGAAAATCCTGATTAAAACTCACAAAAGGGAGGCAGAGTCAACATGGAGCCCTAGACAGACACATCATACTGTCCCTCTGTAGTAATGACATGAAAAACTAAGTAAACCAGTTATAAACATCAATCTTGGAAATCTGAGCATGAAATGAAGGGATAAAGAACTAGATCAAACACTGAATGGAAGAAGAAACTGATGGAAAACAACAAATGAAGAGAGATACAGAGTGGAGGTCCTCTACCAACTAACATGGCACAGTGTAGCCATCTTGAAACACCTGGACAGGGAGTATGGGAAGGCAACTTCACAGAGCTCTCAACAGAAAGCAGAGCACCTGATAAGCAGAGAAACACACTTTCCCACCCCTCACCCTTCTAGTAAGTAGAAGCAAGACCCCTCTATCCTGGCAGCCCCCACCACCACAATACAAACCCTCCCCCCAGGCCAGCCCCACCCCCTCCCACTGCACAGCTATTTTTTTCTTTCTTTCTTCCTCCCAGCTAGCTCCATATGCCACTTCCCATCCCTTCCCATGAATCCCTGAGTCTGCCCTGGCCCACTCGCCAGCCTATACAGTGCCACTATTTTTTTCTCCCTCCCACCTAGTCCCACATGCCACCTCTCCCCCTTCCCACCAGCTGTCACCATGTCATCATGGCTAGAGAGCCACTGGCCCACAGCCATCCCGGGTCACTCTGCTCCCACTCGCTGGCTCCTGCCACCACCATCTTTTTTCTTTCTTTTCTTTCTCCCTCCCACCTAGCCCCATATGTCACCTCCCTTCTCCAGTGGCCCCCTGGTTTGCCCAACTTCCACTCACTGGCCTCCATCTGGCCACCATTTTTTTTCTTTCTTCCTTTTTATTTCTCCTTCCCACCTCCCCATACACCACTCTCCTCCCTTTCCACTGGCCCCTGTGGTGTGAATGTGGTTAGAGAATACCAGCCCACCACCGCCCAGATCCACCCTGCCCTCACCCACCAGCTCCCACCAAACCACCATTTTTTTCTCCTTTTTTTAAAATTTCTTTTCCTTCTTCCTCCTGCTTAGCCCCATAAACCACCTCCCCTCCCTTCCTACTGGCACCTCAGTTTTCCCCACCCTCCCTCACCAATACCCACCATGCTGCCATTTTTTTCTCTTTTCCTTTCTTTTCTTTCTCCCTCCCACCTAGCACCATACACCACCTCCCTCCTTCCCATTGGCCCCCATAGCTCCACTGCAGATGAAGTGCCACTAGCTGCCCCAGGCCACCACTGCCCCAGGTCTGCTCTGCCCCTCACTGGCCGGCTCCTACCATGCTGCCCTTTTTTCTTTCTCTCTCTCTTTTCTTTTATTTATCCCTCCCACCTAGCCCTGGACATCACTTCCCCCTAATTCCCTTCAGCTCTCACTGTGCCACCGTGGCCAGAGTGCTCCTGGCAGTCAAGCCCTCCACCACTATGGGCCTGCACTGTCCCTCCCCTCATGCCACTCAACCAGCTGCTAAGCAGTGATAAGCAAGCCCATACCACTCCTAGTCTAACACCCACGCTTACCTGGTGAGGGGCTGTGAATACTCCCACACTATGGGACCAACAGGAGAAGGCAGAGAGTGCCAGACCAGTCTTCCCTCAGCCACCATGTCAAACCAGTGTACAGTGAAGCAGGCTCGCCCTGTCTGCTGCTGCCCTGCCCATCCAGATAAGGTGGTGAGAGCTATTGCACCCACAGATGAACAAGCAGCAAAGCATGCCAACCTGCCCTGACATATCAAAACAAAACAAAAAAGTAGGAGAAAACAAGCATTCAATCAATAAGTAAAGAAAATAATACCTTAATGTCTTGGAGAGAGCAGACAATATCAAAACATATAAAAAAGCAGGACAAGATGTCTCCAGCAAGTGACCAATATAAAGAATCAGATAACCTTTCAGTAGAAGAAAAGACATGGGAACTACCTGATATACAATTCAAAAGGCTAATATTTAGGGCTCTCCAAGAGATTAGGAAAGATGTCAAGGAAAACACAGACAAAATCTAGGAAAAAATAGACAAAATCATGTAAAACAAGGACAAAACCAATGAAAACATAGCCAAAATCAAGGAACAAAGACAAAGCAATAGAAGAATTGAGGAAAATAATACAAGAACAAAACATTAAAATAAATAATTAGAAATCATACAAAAACAGTAACTAGAAATCCAAAATATAAACAACAGAATTTTAGAAATGGACAACTCAATAGAATGTTTTAGGGGCAAATTTTAAATAATGGAAGACAGAATTATTGAGATTGAAGACAAATCTATGGACACCACTTTGAGGAAAAATCAGAGACAAGAATGAAGAAAAATGAGGAAAACCTAAGAATTATGTGGGACACAATCAAGAGCAACAATGTGCTTGTGATTGGAGTTCCAGAACTGGGGGGGAGGGGAATAGTTGAAAATTTACTGGCAGAAAACTTCTCAAATATCATGAAAAATAAAAAGCTGACAATCCAAGGGGCTCAACGAACCCCATACAGGATAGACCCCAAAAGAAAGTCACCAAGACATATCATGATCACACTTGCCAAAACCAAATACAAAGAAAGAATCCTGAGAGCAGCTTGGGAAAAAGGAAAAGTCACTTACAAACGGGAAGCAATAAGACTAAACTCTGATTACTCAGCAGAAACTATGCAGGCAAGAAGGCAATGGGACAACATATAGAAAACCTGGAAAGAAAAAAAAAAACTGTCAACTAAGAGTAATATATATTGCAAAACTCTCTCCCAAATATGACGGCAAAATTAGGATATTTCCAGGTAAACAGAAATTAAGAGAATTGGTAAAAAAACCAAACCAAATTTACAAGAAATATTAAAGGGAGTACTTCAATTAGAGAACCAACCACATCAGACAACAACTGGAGTCTAGAACACAGCACAGCATCAGCCAGATACCAATCTAAGTAAAGAACTCTCAATAATAAAGCAGAGCTAAGACTTAAAACAGGGAAACAGAGACATCAGTCTGTAAATGACAGCAATGTCAGAACAATAAAAGGGGGAATAAACAGTGTAGATATAGAACTTTCAAATGGAGATGAAGTCAAAGTAACATCAAGTAATAAAAGACTGGTCCAAACTTAGGAAGATAAGGGTAAATTTCAAGGTAACAACAAAGAAAATTAACAAACCTACTCATCAAGATTAAAAGGAAGAAAAATGTAAAGACTCAGTAAACATAAAATCTATAATAATAAAATAAATGAAAAGAAAATCCACAAATAAAAGGAACTCAGCACAGGAAAGTAAGAGGAACAAAAAAAATGTCAGCACGACAAAAACAAACAACCAACAATATGACAACAATAAACTTATACCTGTCGATAATCACACTGAATGTAAATGGCTTAAATGCACCCATAAAGAGACAGAGAGTGGCTTAATGGATAAAAAAAACACGACCCAAGAGACATATCTTAGACACAAAGACATAAATTTATTAAAAATCAAAGGCTGGAAAAAATATATCAAACAAATGGTAGCCATAAAAGGGCAGGCGTGGCAATACTAATCTCAGATAAAAATAGGCTTTAACTCAAAATCAACAATAAAAGACAAGGAAGGACCTGATATGATGATTAAGTGGACAATTCACCAAGAAAACATAAACTTGATAAATATCTATACACCCAACGGCAGGGCTCTTAAACATGTAAAAAAAACTTTAACAGCACTGAAAACAGAAATAGACAGTTCCACAGTAATATTAGAAGACTTTAACACACCACTCTCAGTAAAGGACAGATCATCTAGAAAGAAACAAAACAAAGTTGCAGAAGATCTAAAGGCCACAATCAAGAAACGTGATCTCATAGAAATGTATAGAACAAACTACCCAGCAGCAGCAAAGTATACATTCTTTTCCAATGCACGTGGAGCACTCTCCAGAATGGACCACATTTTAGGCCACAAAGCAATCTTCAATAAAATCTATAACATCGAAATATTATAAAGCATTCTTTCTGATCACAACACCACAAAAGCAGAAGCCAATAACAAGAAGAGCAAGGGGAAAAAAAAAAAATCCAATACTTGGAAACTAAATAACACCTTGCATAAAAACAACTGGGTAATAGAAGAAATCAAAGATGGAATCAAAAAATTCCTAGAATTAAATGAGAATGAAAACACATCACACCGAAACCTTTGGGACACAGAAAAAGCAACGGTAAGAGGTAAATTTATAGCAATAAATTCACACACAAAAAAGAACAGACCAAAACCAAAATGTTAGCCTTACAACTCAAACAAATGGAAAGAGAACAGCAAAAGAAGTCCACTGCCACCAGAAGAAAGGAAATAATAAAGATTAGATCAGAAATAAATGAAATACAGAATAGGAAAACAATAGAAAGAATTAACGAGACCAAAAGTTGGTTCTTTGAAAAGATCAACAAAATCAACAAACCACTGAAAAAACTGATAAAAGAAAAACAAGAAAGAAAGCAAATAACCCAAATAAGAACCCAAATAAGAAATAAGATGGGAGACCTTACAACAGACCCCACTGAAATAAAAAGGATCATAACAGAATACTATGAAAAATTATACTCCAATGAAGTTGAGAACTTATAGGAAATGGACAAATTTCCAGAAACATACTACCTACCTAAACTTACACAAACTGAGATAGAAAATCTGAACAGACCCATAACAAGAGAACTGGAGAATTCTACTAAACGTTCAGAGAAGCACTCACACCAGTGCTACTCAAACTATTTCAGAGTAAAGAAAAGGAAGGAATGCTCCTGAATTCATTCTATGAAGCTAGCATAACTCTGATACCAAAGCCAGGCAAAGACACCACAAAAAAAGAAAATTACAGACCAATATCTCTCTTGATTATGGATGCAAAAATTCTCAACAGAACTCTAGCCAATAGAATTCAACATCATATAAAAAAAAAATACAACGCAACCAAGTGGGATTTATATCAGGTATGCAAGGACAGTTCAACATTAGAAAATCAATCAGCATAATCCACCACATAAATAGAACAAAAGAAAAGAATCACATGATCATCTCAATCAATGCAGAATAGGCATTTGATACAGTCCAACACCCATTCCTGACAAATTTTCAATAAAATAGGAAGAGAAGGGGAATTCGTCAGCATAGTAAAGGGCATCTATACAAAACCAACAGTCAAAATCATTCTTAATGGAGACAGATTTAAAGCATTCCCCCTGAGGGGGGGAATGATACAAGGATGCCCTTGATCACCACTCTTGTTTAACATTTAGCTGGAAGTCCTAGCTAGAGCAGTAAGGCAAGAAAAATAAAGTGCATCCAGATTGGAAAGGAAGAAGTAAAACTATCCCTATTCACAGATAATATGATACTGTACATAGAGAACTCAAAGATTCCACAAGAAAGCTATTGGAACTAATAGAAAGATTCAGCAGAGTAGCAGGATACAAGATCAACATAAAAAATCAGTTGGATTCTTATACGCCAATAAAGAGAACTTCTGAAAGGAAATCAGGAAAACAATACCATCTATAACAACCTCTAAAAAGATACAATACTTAGGAATAAATTTAACCAGGGATTTATAAAAGAACTATACTAAGAAAACTGCAAAACACTATTGTAAGAAACCAGAAGAGACATATATAAATAGAAAAACATATCGTGCTCATGGATAGGATGACTTAACATTGTGAAAATGTCAATTCTACCCAAAGCAATCTAATGATATAATGCAATCTCAATCAAAATACCAGAAGCATTCTTTAACAAGATGGAAAAACTAATCACCAGCTTTATATGGAAAGGAAAGAAGCCTTGGATTAGGAAAGCATTATTGAACAAAAAAAAAGAACAAAGTAGGAGGCCTCACACTACCTGACCTGAGAACCTCCTATACAGTCACTGTAATCAAATCAGCCTGGTACTGGTACACTGACAGATACATAGACCAATGGAACAGAATAGAGAACCCAGAGGTAAATCCATTCATCTGTGGTCTGTTAATCTTTGACAAAAGACCAAAGTTCATTAAATGGGGGAAAGACAGTCTTTTTAACAAATGGTGCTGGTGAAACTGGATGTACATCTGTAAAAAAATGAAACAGGACACATACCTCACACCATATGCAAAAACTAACTCGAAATGGAACAAAGACCTAAATATAAAACCTAAAACAATATAGATCATCACAGAAAAAATAAGGAAAACTCAAGGGGTCCTAATACACGGGCAATATAAACCATAACTAACAAGGCACAAACATCAGAAGATAAACTAGATAACTGGGAGTCCCTAAAGATTAAACACTTATGCTCATCAAAAGACCACCAAAAAATTAAAAAAATAACCTACAGACTGGGAAAAAACTTTTGGCTAGTACATATCCAACAAGGGTCGAATCTCTAAAATCTATAAAATACTTCAACGCCTCAACAACAACAAAAAATCCGATTAAAAAATTGGCAAAGGATATGAACAGACGCTTCACCGAAGAAGACATTCAAGCAGCTAATAAACACATGAGGAAATGCTCAAGATCATTAGCCAGCAGAGAAATGCAAATCAAAACTACAATGAGATACCATCTCACCTTAAAATTAATGGAACGAATCAAAAAAACAGAAAATAACAAATGTTGGAGAGGTTTTGGGGAGATTGGAACTCTTATGTACTGCTGATGGGAATGTAACATGCTACAGCCACTATGGAAAACGATATGATGCCTCCTTAAAAAGCTAGAAATAGAAATACTGTATGATCTGGCTATCCCACTCCTGGGAATATATCCTAGGGAAATAAGAGCCATCATACTAATAGACATATGCACAACCATGTTCATTGCAACATATTCTCAGTAGCAAAAAGATGGAAACAACATTAAGTGGCCATCTACAGATGAATGGATAAACCATTATGGTACATAAACACAATGGAATACTATGCAACAATAAAGAACAATGATGAATCCATGAAACTTCTCACAATATGGATGAATCTGGAGGGCATTATGCTGAGTAAAATAAGTCAATCACAAAATGACAAATATTGTATGTGACCACTATTATAAAAACCCAAGAAAAGGTTTTCACACAGAAAAAAACAATCTTTGATAGTTACAAAGGAGAGGATGGGTAAGGAGGGGAAATCACTAACTAGATAGCAGACAAGTGTTAGCTTTGGTGAAGGCAAAGGCAACATACAATATAGGAGAAGTCAAAACCACTTGACCAAGGCAAAGTCATAGAAGCATCCAAACACCTTGGGGGACTGAGTTGCTGGGGCTGAGGGCTGGCGACCATAGTCTTGGGGGATATCTAGTTCAATTGGCATAACATAGTTCATAAAGAAAATGTTCTACATCCTACTTTGATGTGTAGCTTCCGAGGTCTTAAAAGCCTGTGAGCAGCCATGTGAGATACATCTATTGGTTCTATCCTATCCGGAGCAAAGGAGAATGAAGAAAACCAGACACAAGTCAAATATTAGTCCAAAGGACTAATGGACCACAGGAACCACAGCCTCCACCAGCCTGAGCCCAGAAGAACTAGGTGATGCCCACCTCCCACCTCCCACTACTCTGACAGGGATCACAATAGAAGGTCCTGGACAGGGCGGGAGAAAAATGTAGAACAAAATTCAAATTCACAAAAAAAGACCAGACTTACTGGTCTGACAGAGACTAGAGGGACCCCCAAAACTATGGCCCCCGGACACTCTGCTAACTCAGAACTGAAGACACTCCTGAAGTCCACCTTTCAACCAAACACTAGACAGGCCTATAAAACAAACAATAACACACGTGAGGAACGTGTTTCCTAGTTCAATCAAATATAGGAGACTAAATGGGCAACACCTTCCCAAAAGCAAAGAAGGCAGTCAGGGATGGGAAAACTGGAAGAATGGGCGTGAGGAACCTGGGGTAGAAAGGAGGAGAATACAACTAATCTCACAAAACAATTTGTTTATAAATTTTTGAAAGAAAAACTAATTTGTGCTGTAAACTTTCATCCAAAGCACAATAAAATTAAGAAAAAAAACCCAACAACAAACACACACAAAATCTCAGATTGCTTTCTCAACATTCTTTTGTGCCATCAGAGTCTCTAGTCTCCCTTAAGAGAGATGACTTAGATACATAGGATTAAAACTGTCAATAGCAGAATCTTTTCACATATTAACTTCTTTCTGTTCATTTATAACTTCTGTAGCATTTTCTCTTAATTTCCATGTTAATCTTATTATTTTATTTTATAGGTACTTGGTATGATATTTTCTATGGTCTTGTTCTGCCAGATCGGGGAAAAATGAATCTGTGGCTGTGTCAAGATATCACCAGGAAAACCTCTTTAAAATTGTTATGCTTTGTAACTTTAAATATATGAATGCTGTATATGTCAGTAGCAGCTGTCCTATTAAAATGTCTCATTTATCCAGACTACAGATATCTTCCAATGTATCAAATATATTTAAAATTTGAATGACATAAGGAAAATAATATGAAAGTGCATTTTTACTCAAAACAAAAACAGTACTGTTTACATTGGTACTTTTTCATGTCTAATCATTGTGTTCAGGTTGTATTGTGCTTAAAACATTCATCTGGAGCCACCCAGTGGAGTAATCTTCATCTCCAAGTGACAGGGCTGTAGTTAAGACAGTGAATCTGGGCTTTTTAGAAGCAACACCCTTTTTTTGTATTAGTCATTGGTGATAAGGTTAAATCAAGTCTGAAGCTGAAATAATTGAGAAAGGCCCAGGTAAAAGAGCCCCCATCTCTTTATTGTACAACAGTGACCACTAAGGGCATCTCTCCTCTGCTCCATATTTATTGTGGGGACAAGATCAGACTGCCTGCCTCCCAGCTTGGTTTTCTGGTACCTCTCTGGATCCTCCTCTGGAATACGACAGTTCTACCTGCTTTTATCTTTGTAGTTCTCATAGACATTTTACAATTTTACTTTGTATTAAGGTATAATATACATAAAGTGAACAAATCTTAAGTGTATAATTCTATGAATATATCTACACCTCTACAACCACTACCCAGATGAAGATACAGAATATTTCCAGTTCATCAGAAGGTTCCTTCATACCCCCTCCCAGTGGTGTGCTGGAGTTGGCTTGCACGGGCTTGGCAGAGCACATGTACACCAACTCGGTGTTAGTGACATCACATTGGTAGTTTGAAATCCATCATGGTGGCAGAATTTACACAATGGAAATTAGAAAAGTCTATAAAATCAGGGTTCTTTTTTTTTTTTTTTTTCCTTTGGGAGCTGACTGTTAAACATTTATCAGTACACCACTGCCCCTCCTAGTATATATCTCTGTAAAGGTAACCACTCTTCTGACTTCTTTCACTGTAGATTCATTTTGTCTGTTCTTGAATGCTCTATAACTGAAATAATTAAGTATGCACTTTTATGTGCCTGCCTTCTTTTATCAACATTTTGTCTTTGTGATTTATCTATATCGTTGCATGCAGCTGTAGTTTATTCTCCTTGTGTAATATTCCATAGTACATGACTATATCACACTGTATTTATCCATCCTCCTAGTGATGAATATTTGGATTGTTTCCAGTTTGTATCTATTATGAATAAAACTGCTATGAACATTCTTATACATGTCTTTTGGTGCATATATGCACTCATTTCTGGTTATAAGTGCAGGATTGGAATTGCTTTGTCATAGGGTATACATATATTTAACTTTAAAAGATTCTGTGAAACAATTTCCTAAAGTTTTTCTAATTTACACTCATACTAGAAAAAAATGATAAGCTCATAGATTCTTAAGGTCCTTTTCTCAGGAGGAGGAGGAGGAGGAAGAGTAAGGGTGGCAGTTACTGTCAAGTAGATCAGAATGAGCATCTAAGAGCAGTAAACTTGGGGTAGCCTCAGGCTGGGTTAGGCACCTCTATTCTGTGCTCCTCCATTAATGATAAAGAAAGCTATTCTTCTCTGAGCATGTGTGTTCCACCAGGAACTGTACCAGGAAACTCTACCTTTGTTATCTCATTTATCCTCACCACAACTTTATGAGGTAGGAACTATGATTAACCCCCGTTTTATAGGTGAGAACATTGAGGGTTAGAGAAAGTGGGTAACTTGCCCAGAGTCAAACAGTAATTTGCAGAACTGGGTTTCAAACCTTGGCAATTACCTTCCAAGTCTGGGCTGTTGATCATGCTCTCCTGTAATATGCCTATTAATAAACTTGTCATATTTTATTATGATGATCTCTGTTTATGTGGTTACCACTGTCAGTATACTGCAACTCCCTGAAGGCATTGTTTCTTGTTTGTCTTGATATCCCCAATACCATCACAGTATTTGGCACATAATTGTTGTTAGGTGCCGTTTAGTTGGTTCCAACACATAGAGACCCTATGTACGACAGAACGAAACACTGCCTGGTCCTGCGCCATCCTCAGAATCGTTGCTATGCTTGAGCCCATTGTTGCAGCCACTGTGTCAATCCATCTTGTTAAGGGTCTTTCTCTTTTTCACTGACCCTCTGCTTTACCTTCCATGCTTTACCAAGCATGATGTCCTTCTCCAGGGACTGGTCCCTTGTGATAACATGTTCAAAGTACATGAGACAAAGTCTCACCATCCTCGCTTCTAAGGAGCATTCTGGCTGTACTTTCTCCAAGATAGACTTGTTTCTTCTTCTGGAAGTCTGTGGTACATTCAACAGTCTTCGCCAATACTATAATTCAAATGCGTCAATTCTTCTTCAGTCTTTGTTATTCATTGTCCAGCTTTCACACGCACATGAGGTGACTGAAAACACAATGGCCTGGGTCAGGTGCACCTTAGTCCTTAAGGTGACATCTTTGCTTTTTTAACACTTTAAAGAGGTCTTTTGCAGCAGATTTGCCCATTGCAGTGCACACTTCGTTTCTTGACTGCTGCTTCCATGGGTGTTGATTGTAGATCCAAGTAAAATGAAAGCCTTTACAACTTTGGTCTTTTCTCCCTTTATCATGATGTTGCTTATTGGTCCAATTGTGAGGATTTTTGTTTTATTTATGTTGAGGTATAATCCATACTGAAGGCTGTAGTCTTTGATTTTTATCAGTAAGTGCCTCAAGTCATCTTAGCTTTCAGCAAGCAAGGTTGTGTCATCTGCATAATGCAGGTTGTTAATGAGTCTTCCTCCAATCCTGATGCCACATTCTTCCTCATATAGTCCAACATCTTGAATTATTTGCCACTTAATGGATACTTAATAAATTGTAATTAAAATTCATAGTTATATTTATTAAGAGCTTACTACATACCTAGAGTAGCTCATTTAATCTACAACAACCCTCTTAGATTAGTACTATCATTAGACCCATTTTACAGATGAGGAAACCAAGATCTAGAAAGATTAACTTTCCTTAGATCATGCAGATAGTAAGTGAAGAAACTGTGACTCAGTTTGACTCAACACCTATGCTTCTTATGTCATATCATGTTGCCCTACCTCACAGTGTTGTTAGTAGAATTATATAAGCAAACAACATGGAAGTGCCTTTTGCATAGTACATGATAGATAGGGGCTCAATAAATATTACGTAATATCAATAGAATAAAGAGCTTGTGTCAGTCAGGGTTGGCAGAAAAACAGAAACCCTCATAGCTATTTCAAACAATGGGACTTTAACCCAGAGAACTAGTTACACAGGGAATTGAAGAAATAAGAAGCTAAACGGGATGGCAAGGTAAACCAGAGATTAGCAACAATAGGATGTTCTGCCACTCTTAGGACTGAAAGACCAAAGATAACCTTACCAGAGCCTGGGATCCTGAGCAACCTGGTGGAAGACCATGGCAAGGACCACAGAGAAAGGACTGTCTATGAGAGTAGGAGCCATGGAGGTGAATCAACTGCTGCTAGCAGAAGTCCAGAGAGAGGGAGAAGTGCCCTGGTTTCTTCCTTCTTGCTCACTCCAATATTTTGCTACTGGCTGAATCCACCTAATAGCCAGAAGTGTAATTCCCACTGATACAGAGCAGAGCAAGGACAGGTGAAAAATCAAACAGGCAAAACACTGTCATGACAATTGAAGGATTAGAATGCAGGCACACAAGTGTTGAACTTTTTGATCATAGGGTATGAAAATTAGGGAAAGTAAAACTGAAATTTAGAATTTTCATGAGAAATTGTACAAAGTTTCCTAGATTTTTTATCTTTTGGTTTATTGTGTTGTTGTTAGGTTCCATCAAGTCGGTTTCAACTCATAGTGACCTGTGTATACCACAGAACCAAACACTGCCCAGTCCTGCACCATCCTCACAATCATTGTTGTGGTTGAGTCCATTGTTGCAGCCACGATGTCCACCTATCTCATTGAGGGCCTTCCTCTTTTTCACTGACCCCCTACTCCACCAACCATGATGTCTTTCTCCAGGGACTGATCCCTCCTGATAACATGTCCAAAGTATGTTAGAAGCAGTCTTGCCATCCTTGCTTCTAAGGAGCACTGTGGTTGTACTTCTTCCAAGACAGATCTGTTCAACCTTTTGGCAGTTCATAGTACATTCAATATTCTTCACCAACACCATAATTCAAAGGCATCAATTCTTCTTTGGTCTTCCTTATTCGTCATCCAGCTTTTACATGCATATGAGGCGATTGAAAACACCATGGCTTGGGTCAGGCGCACCACAGTCTTCAAAGTGACATCTTTGCTTTTTAACACTTTAAAGAGGTCTTTTGCAGCAGATTTGCCCATTGCAATGTGCCCTTTGGCTTCTTGACTGCTGCTTCCATGGGTGTTGATTGTGGATTCAAGTAACATGAAATCCTTGGCAAATTCAATCTTTTCTCCATTTATTATGATCTTGCTTATTGCTCCAACTGTGAGAATTTTTGTTTTCTTTATGTTGAGGTGTAATCTATGCTGAAGGTTGTGGTCCTTGATCTTTATCAGTAAGTGCTTCACTTTCAGCAAGCAAGATTGTGTCATCTGCATATCACAGGTTGTTAATGAGTCTTTCTTCAATCCTGATACCATGTTTTTCTTCATATAGTCCAGATTCTCAGATTAATTTGCTTAGCATACAGACTGAATAAGTATGGTGAGAGGACACAACCCTGACACACACCTTTCCTAACTTTAAACCACACAGTATCCCCTTGTTCTATTTGAACAACTGTTTCTTGCTCCAAGTACAGATTCCTCATGAGCACCATTAAGTGTTCTAGAATTCCCATTCTTCACAATGTTATCCATAATTTGTTATGATTCACATAGTTGAATGCCTTTGCATAGTCAATAAAACACAGGTAGACATCATTCTGGTATTCTCTGTTTTCACTGAGGATCCATCTGACCTCAGCAATGACATCCCTTGTTCCATGTCCTCTTCTGAATTTTTTCATTTAGTGTCATAGAATTTAGGGAGAGAGAGGACTTTAGATCAGTGATTCTTAACTGGTAGTCATTTTGCCCCCAGGGGACATTTGACCATGTCTGGAGACATTTTTGGTTGCCACAACTGGGGTGGGGGGGCACATTTATTACTGGCATCTCTAGTAGGCAAAGACCAATGATGCCGCTAACGTTCTGCAATGTACGGGAAAATACCCACAACAAAGAATTATCTGGCCCAAAATGTCTATAGTGCTGAGGCTGAAAAATCCTGCTTTAGAGAATCATAAATGAATGACAAAATATCGTGTTCCCAGGAGACAGCAGGGCACCATGTTACAGTGGAAAATGAAAGGGATTGGAGTCATGAGTGGTCTTAGACCAGGCTCTGTCTCCGTGCTGCCTTTGCAACTTTTGCAAGTTGCTTAACTTGCGGTTTCCTCATCTACAAATGAGACATTTTATCTAGAAGATACTTAAGTTCCCTGCCATCATGCAGATATAAGTGTGCGCTAACTTCTTAAGTCAGCATTTTTCAATATCAGTATTTATTTAAATATAATTGTTCATCCAGGTTTTAATTTTGGCCTTTGGTACTGAAGGTGATTAAAAAAAAATTCACTTTTGAAGGATATTAAAATCAGATTTAAGAATAAAGTCATTTTTACCTTCATGCTTCTAAGAACAAACCATATTATTCAAAGAAATATCAAATTTGATTAAATTACCTAAAAATTATTAGGTAATTCTTAGCAAGAACAAAATTAGAAGAAACACATATTTCAACACACATTTACTGAGCACCCGACTATATTCTAGGCCTATAGTAGATACTAGATACTGCAGATATTAGAAGTCCCTGGGTGGCACAAGCAGTTAAGCGCTCAACTACTAACCAAAAGGTTGATAGTGCAAACCCACACAGAACACAGAGGTGCCTCAGAAGAATGGCCTTGACAGGAGGGGACAGGAGCTACACGAATGGAGATGGGGAAATTAAGGTGGAGTATGGGAGAGTGTTGACACCTCGCAGGCTTGGCAACCAATGTCACAAAACAATATGTGTCTTAATTGCTTAAAGAGAGACTAATTTGCTCTGTCAACCTTCATCTAAAGCACAATTAAAAAAAAAAAAAAAAAGAGAGAAGAATGGCCTTGAAAACCTTATAGCAGTTCTACTCTGCACACATGGGGTCACCATAAGTCAGAATTGACTCAATGACAACTGGTTTGTTAGTTTTTTATAGTAGTACTAGAGATACAAAATGAATAAGGCATGACCTCTGTCTTCCATGGGCATACAATTTAGATATATAATTCTTTTACAAATGCTAGAGTTAAGATATACTCCTGTCAGCTTCTTCAATAACCAAAATTAATATTAAAATTCAGCAGAGGACTGGGAAAGCACATAAAAGAAAAATCCCTTTTAAGTAACATTCTTGAGTAGATGGATCATGAATCTGAAAAAGCCAAATGCTTAGGAGGAAGGACTTGGATGGAGTGAAATAAGAATTAACTTAGAAAAAGTATAACGAAATTAGAACTGTCAGTAGAGCAGAAACAGAGGCCATTACCCCAAACATATAACTACATAAGGAAAATGGTAATGGGCATTGAGTGGAAGAAAAGCAGATGGATCCTAAACAGATTTATATTATATATTAGCAACATCCTCATTCCTCATCAAGTGAGCATTCAGCCCCTTGGGAGGCACTTTGAACAGAAACATGACCTTTGAATCAAAAGGCTCTAGGTTTAAATTCCAGCTCCAGCATTGTGTAACCACAGACAATTTGCTTAATCCCTTTGAAGTTTAGTTCATCACCTGTAAATTGGGGATAATGATTCGTTCTTAATTGGATCATTATGAAGATTAAACTAGACAATGTATGTATGTTATCAGTTATAAATGTGCAATAAGTTAGTTTATGGCGCCATTTTAGTTTGAATTCTGCTTTATCCTTTGTTACTATATAATATTTTTGGTATTTTTTTGATTGTACTTTAGATGAAGGTTTACAGAACAAACTAGCTTCTCATTAAACAATTAGTGCACATATTGGTTTGTGACATTGGTTACCAACCCCATGACATGTCAACACTCTCCCCTTCTGCACCTCCGGTTCCCTATTACCAGCTTTCCTGTATCCTCCTGCCTTCTAGTCCTTGCCACTGGGCTACTGCGCCCCTTTAGTCTTGTTTTTCTTTTTTTTTTATGGGCTTGTCTAATCTTTGGCTGAAGGGTGAACCTCAGGAGTGGAGTGACTTCATTACTGAGCTAAAACTATGTCCAGGGGCCATACTTCTCCAGTCTCTGTCAGACCAGTAAGTCTGGTCTTTTTTTGTGAGTTAGAATTTTGTTCTATGTTTCTCCATCTCTGTCCAGGATCCTCTATAGTGATCCCTGTCAGAGCAGCCGGTGGTGGTAGCTGGGCACTATCTAGTTGTACTGGACTCAGTCTGGTGGAGGTTGTGGTAGTTGTGGTCCATTAGTCCTTTGGACTAATCTTTCCCTTGTGTCTTTGGTTTTCCTCATTCTCCCTTGCTCCAGATGGGGTGAGACCAATGGAGTATCTTAGATGGCTGCTCACAAGCTTTTAAGACTCCAGACACTACTCACCAGAGTAGAATGTAGAACATTTTCTTTATAAACTATGTTAGGTTAGTTGAGCTAGATATTCCCTGAGACCATGATCTCCACAGCCCTCAGCCCAGTAATTCGATCCCTCAGGGAGTTTGGATGTGTCTGTGGAGCTTCCATGACCTTGCCCTGGACAAGTTGTGTTGGCTTCCCCTGAATATTTTTGATATTTTAACCTATGTTCTTCTTTTATCTAGATCTTTCTTTCCTGACTTAAAACCACTTCTAAACGTCTGCACAGTTCAAGCACATATAACACTTTCAAAAGGTCTTTTACAACAGATTTGCCCAATGCAATACATCATTTGATTTCTTGACTGCTATTTCCGTGGGTGTTGATTGTGGATCCAAGTAAAATGAAATCCTTGACAACTTCAACATTTTCTTCATTTATCATGATTTTGCTTATTGGTCTAGTTGTGAGTACTTTTCTTTTCTTTAGGCTGAGGTGTAATCCACACTGAAGGCTGTGGGCTTTCATCTTCATCAGTAAGTGCTTCAAGTCTCTTCATTTTTAGCAAGCAAAGTTGTGTCATTTGTAAATTGCAGGTTGTTATTGAGCCTTCCTCCTAGAATAAGTATATATTGTTATTAATATCATTAATATCACCTGGTATATTTGAAGAACGGTATCCATTCTTAACTTATAAAGATATTTTATTGAATACCAATATATTTATTTATAGTTATAATAACAATAGCTAATACATACAGTGCTTATTTCATGTCAGGCACTTTTCTAAAAATTTCACGTATATGAACTCATTCAATTCTCACAACAGTTCTATTATTACTATTATTATTGTCTTTGTATAGTTAAGGAAATTAAGCCACCGAGAGGTTAAGTGAGTTGCCCAAAGTTAGTAGAACCAGGATTCAAACCTGGCCACTCTGTCTCCACAGCTCACATGTGCAAGCCACAACACTGCACAACATCTCTTAAGGGGGGAAAAATACTGATTTGATTAATAAACAGAGTTTAGATTCCTTCCAGAGTAGCTGCATTGCTGAGGACAGTCTCTGAACACCAGAATATGTTGATATACTGCCATAAAGTCAAGTGAAGTGATCCCTTTCCCTACTTTTATATGTCATGTACTCCCTGTACACATAGTAACATTTATCACACTGTATTTCAATGATTTGTTTCCACATCTGCCTCTTTTACCTGAGTGAGAACAATTTGAGACAAGAAATGTGTATTTTCATTTTTTACTTTGTGCCCTTCCCACATCTAGCATACTACCTAACAGATGGTTGCTCAATCAATGTTTATTGAACAAAAGAGAAAGAAGTAGTTCTTACATATCTAATAACATTAAAACTGCCACAGCCATAAATGAGCATTGATAAGGTTGAGGACTTACAAGAAATTAATTTGATCTAAAGAAACACCTGGAGAGTAGACTATTCTGTCCTTTTTCATGTAAAGAGTTTGTTCAGTTACCACTTTGACCCTGTCTTTCTATCAGCAATGGTAGTGATTAAGAGCTATGGAATCTGGAGTCATATTTGTTGAGGTTCAAATAATGGCTTCATTATGATCTTGGGCATATTATTTATTTATTTTTATTGTTGTAATTAAATGAAGTTTACATTTCAAGTTAGTCTCCCATACAAAATTTTTATACATACATTGTTATGAGACCCTAATTGCCCGCCCCATTCTGCGACAGCACATTCCTCCTTTCTGCCCCTGATTTCCCATGACCATTCAACCAGCTCCTAACTCTCTCTGCCTTCCTGTCTCACCTCTGGACAGAAGCTGCCCCTTTGGTCTCTTGTATCTACTTGACTAAGAGGCACACTCTTCACGAGTATCACTTTATGTCCCACAGTCTAGTCCAATCCTTGTCTGAAGAGTTGGCCTCGGAAATTGTTTTAGTTCTGGGCTGATAGAGAGTCTAGGGGCCATGCTTTCCTGGACACCTCCAGTCTCAGTCAGACCCTTATAAGTCTGGTCTTCTTACTAGAATTTGAGTTCTGTACCCCATCCTTCTACTGCTCCATCAGGGACTCTGTTGTGTTCCTGTCAGGACATTCATTGGTGGTAGCCAGGCACCATCTATTTCTTCTGGTCTCAGGCTGATGAAGTCTCTGGTTTACGTGGCCCATTCTGTCTCTTGAGCTAATACTTTTCTCGTGTCTTTGGTGTTCTTTGTTCTCCTTTACTCCAAGTGGTTGGGACCAACTGATGCATCTTAGATGGCTGCTTGCAAGCTCTTAAGACCGCAGACACCACTCACCAAAGTAGGATGCAGAACATTTTCTTAATAAGCTTTTTTAAGCCAATTGACCTAGATGTCCCCTGAAAGCATGGTCCTCAGACCCCTACCCCTGCTACTCTGTCTCTCAAAGTATTTGATTGTATTGAGGAAACTTCTTAGCTTTGGTTTAGTCCAGTTGTGCTGACTTCCCCTATAGTGTGTGCTGTCCTTCCCTTTGCCTAAGATGATTCTTATCTACTGTCTAGTTATTGAATGACCCTCACCCTCCCTCCCCACTTGGGCATGTTATTTAATTTCTCTGTGCCTCGTCTGAAAACCAAGAAAAAAAAAAATCTCTATAGGAATGTTGTGAGAGTAAATAATACATGTAAAATGTTTAGAACAAGTAGTACAGTTAGTACTCAATAAGTGTTAGTAGCTATAATATCATCATTATTATAAGAATAAGTACAATTATTATTAGTATTTAAAGACTCATTTACCAAGTTTTGGGTTTGATCATGGAGCTTCTTTACACTTTGGAGAAACTTTGAGGCCATCAATAATTTCATCTTCAAAACCCTGAATTTTGGAAATAGTTTTTCACACTAACTCTTCCACAAAATGATAAACCTTCTGCTCAGACTATCTTTCCAAGGCTGCTATCCAGCTATTGTGTTAGTCAGTGGAACCAAAAGGACAGAGAAGGGAGAGTGGGCCAGGAATTGAGCCACATGGAATGAAAGACAGTAAATGAAAGAAGATATAAACCAAGAATCACTGTGATGTTAGACAGCATGCATCAAGCCGAGTGAAGAAACAGCTCAATCAGCTTTGCCGGCAAGGTGAGACCCAAGTAAGTCATGTCTACTTAATACAATCTGAGCACCCACCGTGGCAAAGCCAAGAGCAATAATTAACTGAGGCAAACATGACATTGCACCTGGCTCACGGTATCTCCAAGAGTAATTTGTGGCACTATTTCAAGTGATCCAGATAGAACATGTTGTTCTCGGCAGAAACTGTGATTTTGGAAAACAGGTTAGGCTTCATGGCAAAATTTGAGATGAATATTGTCAGGAATGTTATAAACAAGCAAGAAATCATTAATAGATTCATAACTGGAAGTCATAATAACTAGCAGTGGGACTTTTTTTTCCCAAAGATTTTTTTTTTTTTGTACTTTAGAGGAAGGTTTACAGAAGTAGTCTCTCATTAAACAGTACACATATTGTTTTATGACATTAGTTAACAAACCCAAGACACATCAAACACTCTCCCTTCTCGACCTTGGGTTGCCTATTATCAGCTTTCTTGTCCTCTCCTGCCTTCTGGTCCTTATCCCTGGACTGTTGTGCCCCTTTAGTCTCGTTTTGTTTTATGGGCCTGTCTAGTCTTTGGCTGAAGGGTGAACCTCAGGAGTGACTTCACTACTGAGGTAAAAGGGTGTCTGGGGGCCGTATTCTTGGGGTTTCTCCAGTCTCTGTCAGGACAGTAAGTCTGGTCTTCTTTTGTGAGTTAGAATTTTGTTCTAAATTTTTTCTCCAGCTCTGTCTGGGACCCTCTGTTGTGATCCCTGTCAGAGCAGTCAGTGGTGGTAGCCAGGCACTATCTAGTTGTACTGGACTCAGTCTGGTGGAGGCCGTGGTAGTTGTGGTCCGTTAGTCCTTTGGACTCATCTTTCCCTTGTATCTTTAGTTTTCTTCATTCTTCCTTGCTCCAGAAAGGGGTGAGACCAATGGAGTATCTTAGATGGCTGCTCACAGGCTTTTAAGACCCTAGACGCTACTCACTAAAGTAGAATGTTGGACATTTTCTTCATAAACTATGTTATGCCAAGTGAGCTAGATGATTCCTCAAGACCATGGTCCCCACAGCCTTCAGCCCAGCAATTCAGTCCCCCAGGGAGTTTGGATGTGTCTATGGAGCTTCCGTGACCTTGTCTTGGACAAGTACTGCTGGCTTCCCCAGTATAGTGTACTGTCTTACACTTCAGCAAAGTTACCACTGATCTACTGTCTATTTTGTGTTTTTCCATCTCCATCCCTCCCATCCTCATAGCCATAAAAGATTGTTTCTTTTTGTGTGTAAACCTTTTCATGAGTTTTTACAGTAGTGGTCTCATACAATGTTTGTCCTTTTCTGATTGCTTATTTCACTCAGCACAATGCCCTCCAGATTCATCCATGTTATGAGATGCTTCGCAGATTCATCATTCTTTATCATTGCATAATACTCCATTGTGTGTATGTACCATAGTTTGTTTATCACTTCATCTGTTGATGGGCATCTTGGGTGTTTCCATCATTTTGCTATTGTGAACAATGCTGCAGCAGACACTGGTGTTCATATGTCTATTCGTGCGATGACTCTTATTTCTCTAGGATATATTCCTAGGAGTTGAATTGCTGGATAATATGGTATTTCTATTTCTAGCTTTCTAAGAAAGCACTGTATCATTTTCCAAAATGATTGTATCATTTTGCATTCCCACCAGCACTGCATATGCGTTCTGATCTCCCCCAAAGCCTCTCCAACATTTGTTATTTCCTGTTTTTCTGATTTGTGCCAGTAATGCTGGGGTGAGATGGTATCTCATTGTGGTTTTGATTTGCATTTCTCTAACGGCTAGTGATTTTGAACATTTCCTCATATGTCTGTGGGCCGCTTGAATGTCTTCTTTGGTGAAGTGTCTGTTCATTTCCTTTGCCTTTTTTTTAATTGGATTATTTGTCTTTTTGTTGCAGAGATGTTGGATTTTCCTGTAGATTTTAGATATTAGAACTTTGTCTGATTTGTAATAGCCAATTTTTTCCCCCAGTCTGTAGGTTCTCTTTTTACTCTTCTGGTGAAGTCTTTCGATGAGCATAAGTGTTTAATTTTTAGATGAGCCCAGTTATCTAGGTTATCTTCTGGAGTTTGTGTGTTGTTGGTTATGGTTTATAACCTGTTAATGGTGAGTATTAGGGCCTCTAGTGTTGATCCTATATTTTCTCCTATGAGCTTTATACTTTTTGGCTTTATATTTAGGTCTTTGATGCATTTTGAATTAGTTTTTGTGCATGGTGTGAGGTATGGATCCTGTTTCATTCTTTTGCAGATGGGCATCCAGTTTTGTCAACACCATTTGTTAAAAAGGTTTTCTTTTCTGCATTTGATGGACTTTGGGCCCTTGTCGAAGATCAGGTGACCGTAGGTAGATGGATTTACATCTGGCTTCTCAATTCTGTTCCATTGGTCAATGTATCTTTCATTGTACCAGTACCAGGCTGTTCTGACTACCATAGCTGTACAGTAGGTTCTGAGATCAGGTAGTGAAAGTCCTCCTACTTTATTCTTCAATAGCGCTTTACTTATCCGGGGCTTCTTCTCTTTCTATATAAAGTTAATGATTAATTTTTCCATCTCTTTAAAGAATGTTGTTGGTACCTGGATCAGTATTGCATTGTATTTGTAAATTGCTTTGGGTAGCATTGTCATTTTCATAATGTTGAGTCTACCTATCCATGAGCATAGTATGCTTTTCCACATATGTAGGTCTCTTTTGGTTTCTTGCAGTAGAGTTTTGTATAGTAGTTTTCTTTATATAGGTCTTTTACATCCCTGGTTAGATTTATTCCTAAGTGTTTTATTTTTTCAGGAGCTATTATAAATGATATTTTTTCCTGATTTCATTTTCATCGTTCTCTTCATTGGTGTAATCCAACTGTTTTTTATATGTTTATCTTGTATCCTGCTACTGTGCTGAATCTTTCTATTAGTTTCAGTAGTTTTCTTGTGGATTCTTTTGGATTTTCTACGTATAGTAGCATATCATCTGCAAATAGGGACAGTTTAACGTCTTCATTACCGGTTTGGATGTCCTTTATTTCTTTTTCTTGCCTTATTGCTCTAGCTAGGACTTGCAGCACAATGTTAAATAGAAGTGGTGATAAAAGGCATCCTTGTCTTGTTCCTGTACTCAAGGGGAATATTTTCACCCTCTCTCCATTAAGAATGATGTTGGCTATTGGTTTTGCATAGATGGCCTTTATTATACTGAGAAATTTCCCTTCTATACCTATTTTATTGAGAGTTTTTATCAGAAGTGTGAATTGGACTTTATCAAATGCCTTTTCTGCATCTATTGAGATGATCATGTGATTCTTTTTTTTTCTTTCATGTATGTGATGGATTATGTTGATTGATTTTCCTAATGTTGAACCATCCTTGCATGCCTGGTATGAATCCTACTGGGTCATGGTGTATTATTTTTTTTATATGATACTGAATTCTATTGGCTAGAATTTTCATGTCTATATTCATGAGAGATATTGGTTGGTAATTTTCTTTTTTTGTGGTGTTTTTGCCTGGTTTTGGTATCAGGATTATGCTGGATTCATAGAATGAATTTGGAAGTGCCACTTCCTTTTCTATGTTCTGAAATCATTTGAGTTGTACTGGTGTAAACTTTTCTCTGAAAGTTTGGTAGAATTCTCCAGTGAAGCCATCTGGGCTAAGCCTTTTTTTGTTGGGAGTTTTTTAAATTAACTTTTCAATATCTTGTTATGGGTCTGTTCAGATTTTCAACTTCATTTTGTGCTAGTTTGGGTAGGTAGTGTGTTTCTAGAAATTTGTCCATTTCCTCTAGGTTTTCAAATTTATTAGAGTATAGTTTTTCATAATAGTCCATTATGATCCTTTTTATTTCAGTTGAGTCTGTTGTAATGTCCCCCATTTCATTTCTTATTTGGGTTATTTGTGTCCTCTCCTGTTTTTCTTTTGTCAGTTTGGCCAGTGGTTTGTCGATTTTGTTTATCCTTTCAAAGAACTAACTTTTGGTTTTGTTGATTCTTTCTATTGTTTTTCTATTCTCTATTTCATTTATTTCTGCTCAGATCTTTATTATTTCCTTTATTCTGGTGGCTGTGGGCTTTTGTTTTGCTGTTCTATTTCTATTTGTTTGAGTTGTGTAGCTAATGTTTTGATTTTGTCCCTTTCTTTTTTGATTTGTGCATCTATTGCTATAAACTGACCTCTGAGGACTGCCTTTGTGTGTCTCAAAGGTTTTGGTATGATATGTTTTCATTCTTGTTTGATTCTAGGAATTTTTTGATTCCATCTCTGATTTCTTCTATTACCCAGTGGTTTTTAAGCAGAGTGTTATTCAGTTTCCATGTAATTTATTCTTTTTTCCTTGCTCTTTGTCTTAGTCATCTAGTACTGCTTTAACAGAAATACCACAAGTGGATGGCTTTAACAAAGAGAAATTTATTTTCTCACGGTCTAGTAGGCTAAAAGTCCAAATTCAGGACGTCAGCTCCAGAGGAAGGCTTCCTCTCTCTGGAGGAAGGTCTTTGTTGTCATCAGTCTACTCTTGGACTAGGAGTTTCTCTACACAGGAACCTCAGGTCCAAAGGACACACTCTGCTCCAGGTGCTTCTTTCTTGGTAGTATGAGGTCCCCAATTCTCTGTTTGCTTCCCTTTCCTTTTAGCTCTTGTAAGGTAAAAGGTGGTGCAGGCCACACCCTAGGGATACTCCCTTTGCATTAGATCAGTGATGTGACCTTAGTAAGGATGTTATACAGTCCCACCCTAATCCTCTTTAACATAAAATTACAATCACATAAGATCACTATCATGGCCCAGTCAAATTGATACTCACATTTTGGGGTGGAAGTAATTCAATCCATGACAGTCTTCCTGTTGTTAATGTCTACCTTGATGGCACTGTGGTCAGGGAAGATACTTCGTATTATATCAATGTTTTGGATTTTGTTGAGGGTTGCTCTGTGACCTAAGATGTGGTCTATTCTGGAGAACATTCCCTGGGCGTTGAAAGAGAATGTGTACTTTATGGCTGTTGGGTAGAGTGTTCTATATGTATCTATGAGGTCAAGTTGGCTGATTGTGCTCTTTAGCTCTTCTGTATCTTTGCTGAGTTTCTTTCTAGATGGTCTGTCCTTTACAGAGAGTGGTGTATTGAAGTCTCCTACTATTATTGTGGAATTGTCAATTTCTCTTTTTGGTGCCGTTGGAGTTTGTTTTATGTATTTTGGAGCC